>NC_080834.1:24283194-24578194 GCF_030435755.1 Ochotona princeps | reverse complement strand
CTCACCAAGACCCTAACCTTAACCAAGACCCTAACCCCACCCCCTAACAAAGACCCAAACCCCAACCCCTCACCACGCCACTAACCAAGACCCTAACCAAGATCCTAACCCCAACCTCTCACCAAGCCACTATCCAAGTCCCTAACCAAGACCCTAACTCCTTACCCTAACCAAGACCCTAGACCTAACCCTGACATATCACCAGACCCGAAATCCTAAACTAAATTTAACTGATAAAACACTTACCTAAACCCTAACCCCTAAATAGCGCACACCCACCCGCCATCCCAGAACCCACTTACCTTGTCATGTGCCCGGGTCTCCAGCCATTTGCACCAGCGAGTCGGCCAACGTGGGGGCTTGAACTTGTGGAGGTCCTTGCAGCCAGGGTGACTTCATGCTGACGTGGCAACGCCCCTGGGCGTGCCCAGCACAGACACACACAAACACTGACACCACCCGTGACCCGTCACACTGCCCTTTGCCCACATCCGGCCTGAGCCTCCCCCAATCACAGAGGACAGGGCCGACAGCAACGCCCCCGAAGTGGGACGGGGTTTGCACAACACCCGTCGAGATCACACAGCTCCAGCTACAGGATTTTCACGTGATGCGTAAAAATCAACCAACACTGAGGACACAGCCCTGCATGAGACATCAAGACCATCTGGCCACAGTGCGATGTCAGGAACAGGCACCTGGGCCCGGCGACGTAGCATAGTGGCTCAAGTCCTCGCCTTGCATGCACCAGGATCCCATATGAGCACCAGTTCTAATCCTGGCAGCTCCACTTCCCATGCAGCTCCCTGCTTGTGGCCTGGGAAAGCAATAGAGGACGACCCAAAACCTTGGGACCCTGCACCCACATGGGAGACCTGGAGGAGGCTCTTGTCCCCTTTCCCCTGTGCCTCTGTCCCCTTTCCCCTGTGCCTCTGTCCCCCTGTGCCATCTCCCCCTCACCTCCTGTCCCCCTGTGCTCCTGGCTTCAGATCGCTTCAGCTCCAACTGTTGTGGCCACTTGGGGAGTGAATCATTACAGGGAACATCTTCCTCTCTGTCTCTCCTCCTTTCTGTATATCTGACTTTGTAATAAAAATAAAAAATTGTTAAAAAAGAAAAAAGAAAGAAAAACAGGGATATCCAGGCAGGTTCAGCCCGAGCTGTAAGTTAATCAAAAAACACAAGAAAACAAACTGGGAAAAGATGGCTGATTCAGAAACGAGGAGGCTGGATGTGGGACAAGGGGTCAGGGGACAGGGAGTCAGGGGACAGGGGAGAGGGGCACAGGGGCACAGGGGGACATGGGACAGGGGGACGGGGAGACAGGGTGTCAGTAGGACAGGGGGACAGTGGGTCAGGGGCCAGGGGGTCAGGGGGTCAGGGGAACAGGGGTGCACGAGGACATGGGAACAGGGGACAGGGGGTCAGAAGACAGGGGGTAAGGGTGACAGGGGCACAGGGAGTCAGGGGGAGAGGGGAGAGGGAACAGGGGGACAGAGGCACAGGGGAAAGGGGACAGGGGGGACAGGAGCACAGGGTGCAGGGACACAGGGGGGACAGGGTGTCAGGGGTACAGGGGGATAGGGGGATGGGGGACGGGGGACTGGGGGACAGGGGACTGGGGGACAGGGGACTGGGGGACAGGGGACAGGCGACAGGGGGACAGGTCACAGGGGGACAGGGGGGCAGGAGGTCAGGGGGACAGAGTGATGAGGGACAGAGTGACAGGGGGACTGGGGACAGGGGGACGGGGGACAGGGGACGGTTCTCAGGGGGACAGGGGCACAGGGGCACAGAGGGACAGGGGGACAGGGGTCAGAAGGACAGGGGGACACAGTGACAGGTGGACAGGGGCACAGGGGGACAGGGACAGGGGAATAGTGGGACAGGGAGACGGGGTCCTAGGGACAGGGTGACAGGGGACAGGGGTCAGAAGGACAGGGTGACGGGGCAGAGGGGGACAGGGGGTCTGGGGGATAGGGTACAGATGGACAGGGGCACAGGGGCACAGGGGACGGGGACAGGGGACCAGGGCAATAGGGTGACAGGGCGATAGAGTGATGGGGGACAGGGGACGGGGGCAGGGGGACAGGGACAAGGGGACAGGGGACAGGGAGATAGGGGGACAGGGGCAAAGGGGGACAGGGGACAGGGGGACAGGAGCACAGGGGGACAGAGTGACGGGGGACATGAGCACAGGTTGACAGGGGGACAGGGCGATAGGGGACAGGCACAGGGGACAAGGCACAGGGGCACAGGGAAATAGGGGGACAGGGTGACAGGGGGACAGGGGAAAGTTGCACAGGGGTACAGGGGCACAGGGAGACAGCAGAGAGGTGACAGGGGGATGGGACAGCGGGACAGGGGACACATGGTTAGTGGGACAAGGGAGAGGGGACAGTGGACAGGGAAAAAGGGAACAGGGTCACAGGGGGACAGGAAACAGGGTGCAGGGGACAGGGGCACAGGGGGACAGGGGACAGGGGAAAGGGGGACTTGGGACAGGGGAAAGGGGGACTTGGGACAGGGGGACAGGAGAGAGGAGACATAGGGGGACAGGGGGACAGGAAACGGGGACAGGGGCACAGGAAACATGGGGACAGAGGACAGATCAGGGTACAGGGGGTCAGGGGGACAGGGGGATGGGGGACGGGTGCAGGGGACACGGGGCACAGGGGGAAAAGGGGGGAGGGGGAGAGGGGACAGGGGGACAGGGGGATGGGGGACAGGGGAAAGGGGACAGGGGCACAGGGTCACAGTGGGACAGGGGACAGGGGCACAGTGGGACAGGGGACAGGGCACAGGGGCACATGGGAACAGGGAGACAGGTGGTCAGAGGGAGGGGGGACAGGGGGATGGGGGACAGGGGACCGGGCACAGGGTCACAGTGGGACAGGGAGACAGGGACAGTGAGACAGGGAGACGGGGACAGGGGACAGAGCACAGGGTAACAAGAGACAGGGGCACAGGGGGACTTGGGGAACGGACGTAAGAGGGACAGGGAGACAGAGTGACGGGGACAGGGGCATAGGGTGACAGAAGACAGGAGACAGCGAGACAGGGGGACAGGGGGACAGGAGGACAGGGGGTCAGAGGGACAGGGGACAGGGGCACAGGGGGACAGGAGGTGAGGGGGAGATGGCACAGGGGGACAGAGGCACAGGGGAAAGGGGACAGGGGGACAGGGTACTGGGGACAGGGGGACAGAAGGACAGTGGGAGAGAGGACAGGGGCACAGGGGGACAGGGGTACTGGGGGTCAGGAGGACAGGGGGACGGGGGATGGGGGACAGGGGGACAGGGCACAATGGCACAGGGGGACATGAGCACAGGGGCACAGTGGACAAGGGGACAGGGGGACGGGGACAAGGGGACAGTGGACAAGGGGACCGGTCACAGGGGGACATGGGCACAGGGTTCAGGGGAAAAGGAGGTAAGAGGGACAGGGGGACAGAGTGACGGGGACAGGGGCATAGGGTGACAGAAGACAGGAGACAGCGAGACAGGGGGACAGGGGGACAGGAGGACAGGGGGTCAGAGGGACAGGGGACAGGGGCACAGGGGGACAGGAGGTGAGGGGGAGATGGCACAGGGGGACAGAGGCACAGGGGAAAGGGGACAGGGGGACAGGGTACTGGGGACAGGGGGACAGAAGGACAGTGGGAGAGAGGACAGGGGCACAGGGGGACAGGGGTACTGGGGGTCAGGAGGACAGGGGGACGGGGGATGGGGGACAGGGGGACAGGGCACAATGGCACAGGGGGACATGAGCACAGGGGCACAGTGGACAAGGGGACAGGGGGACGGGGACAAGGGGACAGTGGACAAGGGGACCGGTCACAGGGGGACATGGGCACAGGGTTCAGGGGAAAAGGAGGTAAGAGGGACAGGGGGACAGAGTGACGGGGGACAGGGACACAGGGGGACTGAAGACAGGGGACAGCGGGCAGGGGGACAGGGGGTCAGAGGGACAGGGGCACAGAGGGACAGTTTACAGAGAGTCAGGGGCACAGGAGCACAGGGGGACAGGGGCACAGCGGGTCAGAGGGACAGTGGGACAGGGTGACGGGGACAGGGGAACAGGGGCTCAGGGGGACAGGGGACTGGGGGACAGGGGCAGAGGGGTCATGGGACAGGGCGACAGGGGGACAGGGGAGAGGGGAGAGGGAGTCGGGGAGACAAAGGGCAGGGGGACAGCGGCACAGGGGACAGGAGGTCAGGGGACAGAGTGACAGGGGGACAGGGGCACAGGGGGACAGGGTCAGGGAGTCAGGGCGACAGGAGGACAGGATTATGGGGACTGGGGGAGAGGTCTCAGGGGGACAGGATCACAGCGTCACAGGGGGACAGAGGACAGGGGGACAGGGGGTCAGATGACAGGGAAACAGTGACAGGGCGACAGGGGCAGAGAGGGACAGGGGGACAGGGGACAGGGGGAAGGGGACGGGGGACAGGGGGACAGGGGGACATGGGACAGGGGGACAGGGGGACATGGGACGGGGGACAGGGGCACGGGGGACAGGGAAGAGGGGCACACAGGACAGGGGACAGAGGCCAGGGGACAGGGGCACAGGGGCTAAGGGGCTCAGAGGGAAGGGAGGACAGGGGACAGGGGGACAGGGGAGACGGGCACAGCAAGACAGAGGATAGGGGAACAGGGGACACAGGGGGACAGAGGGACAGGGGGACAGTGACAGGGGGACAGGAGCACAGGGGACATGGGACAGGGGCTCAGAGGGATGGGGGCAGTGACAAGGGGACAGGGGCACAGGGGGACTGGGGACATGGGACAGGGGATGGGGAGACAGGGTGTCAGTGGGACAGGGGGACGGGGACAGGTCACAGTGGGACATGGGCACAGGGGGACGGGGGACAGGGGTCAGAGGGATGGGGGACAGTGAGACGGGCACAGTCAGAAAGGGAGACGGGGATAAGAGGAACAGGGGGATAGAGTGACAGGGGGACAGGAGCACAGGGGGACAGTGGACAAGGGGACGGGGACAGGGGACAGGGGGACAGGGGCAGAGGGGGACAGGGGCACAGGGTGACAGGGGACAGGTGGTCAGAGGGATATAGGGACAGGAGTACAGGCGGACAGGGGGACAGAGGACAGGGGCACAGGGAGACAGGGGCACAGGGCGACAGGGGCACAGTGGGACAGGGGACAGGGGAGAGGGGCACAGGGGACTGGAACACAGGCGGACCTGGGCACAGGGGGTCAGAGTAACAGGGGGATAGGGGCACAGCGGGACAGGGGGACAGGGGGACAGGAGCACAGGGGGACAGGGAACAGAGGAACAGGGGAACAAAGTGGACAGGGGATCAGGTGGACAGGTGTACAGGGGGACAGGGGGACAGGGGCACAGGGACAGGGGACAGGGGCCCATGGCACAGGGGGACAGGGGGACAATTGGACAGTGGGACAGGGCGACAGAGGACACCCCGCTCCTGCCCCGCTGGAACAAGCCTCCTCAGCTTCCTCTTTGCGCCCTCTGTTTTCAGCTCAGGGTGAAGAAGGAGCCCGCGGGGAGGAGAAGCGCGAGATTACATCACAGCCTTGTGCGGACAAAAACTCTAACCTGTTTAAAACGACGAAGGCGCCTGAGCCCTCGAGTGCCAGCGCAGGGGTAGAGAGGATGGCTGCTTGTGCCAGCTCGTGTGCAGGGACTTTAGGCCCCGAAAGCTCTTCCTGTGCAGGGCCTGAGGCTCCCCGGCCTCCGTTGAAGCCCTCAGAGGCTCCCCAGCCTCCGTCACAGGCCCAGAGACTCCCCAGCCTCAGTCACAGGCCACACAGGCTCCCTGGCCTCCCTCACAGGCCTCAGAGATGCCCCAGCCTCCCTCACAGGCCCCACAGACTCTCCGAACTCCCTCACAGGCCTCAGAGGCTCCCTGGCCTCCGTCATACCTGCTCATGACTTCTGCCTCCTGAAGTACAAGGTCCCAAGGTCCCAAGTGTGCTCCAAAGCCCTGACCATCTCCTCGCACTGCAACACGGAAAAAGCATGGCAAGCTGGCTCAGCTATCCCTGCCCGGCTCCGCTCGGCTCCGCTAGGCTGTGCTCGGCCCTGCTCGGCCCTGCTCGGCCATGCTCGGCCGTGCTCGGTCCTGTTCGGCTCTGCTCGACTATGCGTACCTGCCCAGATGCCTCCCAGCACGGCAGAGGAAGGCTGAGTGCTGTATCACACTAACTGCCATCCCACACAAGCACAAACACACTAAGGCCTCTCCACAGCCCACCGTGAGCTGCTGCACTGGGTAAACAAAGCCCAGGCCTGCCCCTTAGGTGCTCTGTGAGGAACGGGGGTAGTGGAAAGGTTTCCGGGGACCTCATCTGCAAAAGATCAGTGCTAGTCATCCGGTGTGTAACTCCAGCTCCCAGAGGGCCTGTTGACTTGGGACTTAAACTCCCAGGGTTCTTTCGGTTCCCTGACATTGTACCCTGCTCTTAAAGGCACCCTGACAATTCCTATCACAGAAGCCCAGGCCGATGCTCGGTCCCAAGGGTCCTCCTTCCCTCCCGGGCCTTGGTATGAGGCCGTCCAGCCTTGGAGCCCTGATCTTCCAACCACATGTGTCCAGGATCACTGTCCGGGAACCCCACCTGAGCTTAGGACGGCTTGGGCTGGGCTGCCTGGAGCTCAAAGGCCTGAGCCATCAAAGGTGGCGCCGTCTTGTGGCCACCAGCACTCACTGCAGGACGCTCAACCAGACTCTCAAAATCAAGGGAAGCAGCCAGGCCCAGAGAGGCATTCTCTCTCAAGAACACACTTTTTAGAGCTTGCACACGAGTCCCATTACAGAAACCCTACCCATGCCCTGGGGGTCTGCATGGGCAGACAAAGCAGTCCAAGGCCACAGCACAGCACAGCACACAGCACACAGCACACTACCTCCCTCGCAGCAGGCCAGCAGCTTTCTCTTTCTTTCTGTATCTTCCTACCTGCCTGCCTGTCTCTCTCTGTCCTATTTGCTTGGAAGCACAGAGGAACAGAGAGGGAGAGACAGCAATTTTTCTGGCATCTGCTGGCTCACTTCCCCAAGGACCACCACCAGAGCCAGCTGTGGCTGGGCCAGGACAAGCCTAGGAACCAGGAGCTTCCTCCAGATCTCCCACAGGGCCACAGGGGCACGGGGCACAGGGGCACAAGCCTCTAACCAAGACCAGAACCCCTAACACTAACCAAGATCCTAAACAAGACCCAGACATATTACCAAACTCTAAATCCTATACTAAAATTTAACCAATAAAACACTTACCTAAACCCTAACCCCTAAATAGCGCACACCCACCCGCCTTCCCAGAACCCACTTACCTTGTCATGTGCCCGGGTCTCCAGCCATTTGCACCAGCGAGTCGGCCAACGTGGGGCTTGAACTTGCGGAGGTCCTTGCAGGCAGGGTGACTTCATGTGGCAAAGCCCCTGGGCGTGCCCAGCACAGACACACACTGACACCACCCATGACCCGTCACACCGCCCTTTGCCCACATCCGGCCTCAGCTTCCCCCAATCACAGAGGACAGGGCCGACAGCAACGCCCCGATAGTGGGATGGGGTTTGCACAACACCCGTCGAGATCACACAGCTCCAGCTACAGGATTTTCACGTGATGCGTAAAAATCAACCAACACTGAGGACACAGCCCTGCACGAGACAGTCAAGACCATCTGGCCACAGTGCGATGTCAGGAACAAGCACCTGGGCCCGGCGACGTAGCATAGTGGCTAAAGTCCTTGCCTTGCATGCCCGGGATTCCATATGGGCACCAGTTCTAATCCTGGCAGCTCCACTTCCCATCCAGCTCCCTGCCTGTGGCCTGGGAAAGCAGTCGAGGATGGCCCAAAGCCTTGGGACCCTGCACCCGTGTGGGAGACCTGGAGGAGGTTCCTGGTTCCTGGCTTCGGATCGGCTCAGGTCCAGCCGTTGCGGCTCAGTTGGGGAGTGAATCATCGGATGGAAGATCTTCCTCTCTGTCTCTCCTTGTCTCTGTATATCTGACTTTGTAATAAAATAAATAAATCTTTAAAAAAGAAAAGAAAAACAGGAACGTGGCATGAAGGTTCAGCCCGAGCCATAAGTCAATCACAAAACACAAGAAAATGAACTGGAAAAAGATGGCTGAGTCAGAAACGAGGAGGCCAGAAGCGGGACAAGGCACAGGGGGACAGGAGGCTCCTGACCCCCGTCACAGGCCAAGAGGCTCCCCGGTCTCCCTCACAGGCCTAGAGGCTCCCCGACCCCCGTCACAGGCCTAGAGGCTCCCCAGTCTCCCTCACAGGCCTAGAGGCTCCCCGGTCTCCCTCACAGGCCTAGAGGCTCCCCGGTCTCCCTCACAGGCCTAGAGGCTCCCCGGTCTCCCTCGCAGGCCTAGAGGCTCCCCGGTCTCCCTCACAGGCCTAGAGGCTCCCCGACCCCTGTCACAGGCCTAGAGGCTCCCCGGTCTCCCTCACAGGCCTAGAGGCTCCCCGACCCCTGTCACAGGCCTAGAGGCTCCCCGGTCTCCCTCACAGGCCTAGAGGCTCCCCGGTCTCCCTCGCAGGCCTAGAGGCTCCCCGGTCTCCCTCACAGGCCTAGAGGCTCCACAGGGCCTGTGACGGGAGTCGGGGAGCCTCTAAGGCCTGTGCTCACCACCCTGGGCGAAAGGAGCCTCCCCCGCCCCTCATCTGGCGCCCCTCTGCCTGAGGAGGGGATGCGGGTTTGGGGTGCTGCAAAGAGGCCATCGCTGCTGTTTCCAACCCAGCTTTCTTGGGGAGCAACATTCTTAAAGAAAGGGGAAAAAACCAAGATGAATTCTACAGAGGGTCGTGGGAGAGGGCAGGAGGGAGCAAGCTAGCAATCTCAAAAGGTCAAGGGGAGAAAAAAAACCATAAAAAGCACACATAGAAACACAGTAACTGCAGCTCGGGCTGGGGCGTGGCGTTCCAGGTCTGCTACTCATCTTGCAACCTCTCTCTAGGTTCTAAATGCTCTCCCAAGCCAAGAGCCTCAGCCCACGTGGCTGTGCACACGTGTAATTTGTTCAGGCACCCTTGAAAGGCGAGACACGGGATCCAGGAGGCGAGCCTTGGAAACCCAGGCCCTGAGCTGGGGTAAGCGGGTGAAGCAGAAGCAACAACGCACACAGGCCCGGGCTCAGAGCAGCCAGGCAGAGTCTGCGGGGGTGAAGAGGGCAACTGGAAGGCTAGGAGAGCAACCATGACCTCCACAATCCTGCGAATTCAAGGGACCTGCTACCCCAGGCCTAGAGGCTCCCCGACCCCCATCACAGGCCTAGAGGCTCCCCGACCCCCATCACAGGCCTCAGAGGCTCCCCGGCCCCCGTCACGGGCCTAGAGGCTCCCCAGCCCCCGTCACGGGCCTCAGAGGCTCCCGGCCCCTGTCATGGGCCTACAGGCTCCCCGGCCCCTGTCACGGGGCTACAGGCTCCCTGGCCCCCGTCACGGGCCTCAGAGGCTCCCTGGCCCCCGTCACGGGCCTCAGAGGCTCCCCGACCCCCGTCACGGGCCTCAGAGGCTCCCCGGACCCCGTCATGGGCCTCAGAGGCTCCCCGACCCCCGTCACGGGCCTCAGAGGCTCCCCGGACCCCGTCACGGGCCTACAGGCTCCCCGGCCCCTGTCACCGGCCTCAGAGGCTCCCCGGCCCCCTTCACGGGCCTCAGAAGCTCCCCGGCCCCCGTCACACACCTCAGAGGCTCCCCGGCCTCTGTCTTACCTGCTCATGACTTCTGCCTCCTGCAGTACAATGTCCCAAGTTCCCAAGTGTGCTCCAAAAGCCGGACCATCTCCTCGCACTGCAACACGGACATAGCACTGCCAGCCGGCTCAGCTGTGCCTGCTTATCTCTGCTTGTCTCTGCTCGGCTGTGCTCGGCTGTGCTCGGCTGTGCTCGTCTCTGCTCGTCTCTGCTCGTCTCTGCTCGTCTCTGCTCGGCTGTACTCGTCTCTGCTCGGCTGTACTCGTCTCTGCTCGGCCCTGCTTGGTCTCTGCTTGTCTCTGCTGGTCTCTGCTCGGCTGTACTAGTCTCTGCTCGGCCCTGCTGGGTCTCTGCTCGCGTCTGCTTGTCTCTGCTCAGCTGTGCTTGTCTCTGCTCGTCTCTGCTCGGCTGTACTCGTCTCTGCTCGGCCCTGCTCGGCCCTGCTCGGTCTTGGCTCGTCTCTGCTCAGCTGTGCTTGTCTCTGCTCGTCTCTGCTCGGCTGTACTCGTCTCTGCTCGGCCCTGCTCGGTCTCTGCTCGTCTCTACTCGGCTGTGCTCGTCTCTGCTCGGCTTTGCTCGGCTGTGTATACCGACCCAGACGCCTCCCAGGACGGCAGAGGAAGGCCGAGTGCTGTATCACACGAACTGCCACCCCACACATGCAGAAATACATGGAGGCCTCTCCACTGGGTGAGCTGTTCCACTGGGTAAACAAAGCCCAGGCCCTGCCCCTCAGTTGCTCTGTGAGGAACGGGGGTAGTGGAAAGGTTTCCGGGAACCTCAACTGCAGAATATCAGTGCTAGTCATCCGGTGTGTAACTCCAGCTCCCAGAGGGCCTGTTGACTTGGGACTTAAACTCCCAGGGTTCTTTCGGTTCCCTGACATTGTACCCTGCTCTTAAAGGCACCCTGACAATTCCTATCACAGAAGCCCAGGCCGATGCTCGGTCCCAAGGGCCCTCCTTCCCTCCCGGGCCTTAGTATGCGGCCGTCCAGCCTTGGAGCCCTGATCTTCCAACCACACGTGTCCAGGATCACTGTCCGGGAACCCCACCTGAGCTTAGGACGGCTTGGGCTGGGCTGCCTGGAGCTCAAAGGCTTGAGCCATCAAATGTGGCGCCCTCTTGTGGCCAGCAGCACTCACTGCAGGACGCTCAACCAGACTCTCAAAATCAAGGGAAGCAGCCAGGCCCAGAGAGGCATTCTCTCTCAAGGACACACTATTTAGAGCTTGCACACGAGTCCCATTACGGAAACCCTACCCACGCTCTGGGAGTCCGCATGGGCAGACAAAGCAGTCCAGAGCCACAGCACAGCACAGCACACAGCGCACAGCACGCTACCTCCCAGAACGCCGGCAGCTTTCTCTTTCTTTCTGTATCTTCCTACCTGCCTGCCTGTCTCTCTCTGTCCTATTTGCTTGGAAGCACAGAGGAACAGAGAGGGAGAGACAGCAATTTTTCTGTCATCTGCTGGCTCACTTCCCCAAGGACCACCACCAGAGCCAGCTGTGGCTGGGTCAGGACAAGCCCAGGAACCAGGAGCTTCCTCCAGATCTCCCACAGGGCCACAGGGCCACAGGGGCACAGGGGCACAAGCCTCTAACCAAGACCAGAACCCCTAACACTAACCAAGATCCTAAACAAGACCCAGACATATTACCAAACTCGCCATCCCAGAACCCACTTACCTTGTCATGTGCCCGGATCTCCAGCCATTTGCACCAGCGAGTCGGCCAACGTGGGGCTTGAACTTGCGGAGGTCCTTGCAGCCAGGGTGACTTCATGCTGACGTGGCAACGCCCCTGGGCGTGCCCAGCACAGTAACACACACTGACACCACCCGTGACCCGTCACACCGCCCTTTGCCCACATCCGGCCTCAGCTTCCCCCAATCACAGAGGACAGGGCCGACAGCAACGCCCCGAAGTGGGACGGGGTTTGCACAACACCCGTCGAGATCACACAGCTCCAGCTACGGGGTTTTCACATGATGTGTAAAAACCAACCAACACTGAGGACACAAGCCTGCATGAGACAGTCAAGACCATCTGGCCACAGTGCGAGGTCAGGAACAGGCAACTGGGCCCGGCGCCATAACCTAGCGGCTAAAGTCCTCACCTTGAACGCGCCAGGATCCCATATGGGCACTGGTTCTAATCCCGGCGGCGGCTCCACTTCCCATGTAGCCCCCTGCTTGTGGCCTGGGAAAGCAGTCGAGGACGACCCAAAGCTTTGGGACCCTGTACCCTCGTGGGAGACCCAGAAGAGGTTCCAGGTTCCCGGCTTTGGATCGGCGCCCACCGGCCGTTGCGGCTCATTTGGAAAGTGAATCATAAATGGTAGATGTTCCTCTCTGTCTCTTCTCCTCTCTTTATATCTGACTTTGTAATGAAATAAATAAATCTGTTAGAAAAAAAAAAAGGGCAGCTTTGCGCGCCCTCTCGTGGCCACCAGCACTCACTGCAGGAGGCTCATCCCAGGCTCTCCTGCCAAATCAAGGGAAGCAGCCCACCAGCTCAGAGAGGTATTTGCTCTCAAGGACACTCTTTTTAGAGCTTGCACACAAGACCCATGACCGGAAGCCCTACGCACGCCCTGGCGGTCTGCATTGACAGACAAAAGCAGTCTAGAGCCACAGCACAGCACACAGCACACAGCATGCTCCCTCGCAGGAGGCCGGCAGCTTTCTGTCTTTTCCTTCCTCCCTCCGGCCTCCCTCTGCCCCCTTTTCTTGGAAGCACACAGGAACAGAGAGGGAGAGACAGCAAGCTTTCTGGCATCTGCTGGCTCACTTCCCCAAGGACCACCACCAGAGACAGCTGTGGCTGGGTCAGGACAAGCCCAGGAACCAGGAGCTTCCTCCAGATCTCCCACAGGGCCACAGGGCCACAGGAGTACAGCGGCAAAGGGGCACAAGCCCTGGCAGCATCCTCCGCTGCTCTCCCAGGAGGATCGGCAGGGAGCTGGACTGCAGGGGAAGCACCCAGGATTCGAAGCAGTACCCATACAGGCCATCCGCCTCTCAGGCTGAGGCTTGACCCATTCGGACAATACCCCACACCAACACACCACACAACACCACACCACACCACACCACACCACACCAACCCTTGCTGGACCCTTCAGCAGCTCCTTCACCAGGCTGCTGAAGGTGCCTGTCCCCCTGGCTTGCACAACTTATGCCGTTGCGTGCTGTGAGAGCAGCCGCTACAGAGGAGGGATCCAGGCATGTTGCTACTCTACCTGTCCTGGGGAGAAGGACCTCTGTGAAAAACAGACGTCAGCTGTTGGGATGTCTTGTGGAAGGTGGCACATCAGCGGCGGCCGACAGTCCACAGCTGACCAGCAGGAGAAAGAGTCTTGAATCCAGAAGGATCCCTGGAGGAGGGTGAAGTACTCCCTGGTGAACAAGAGGGCAGCAGCATCTGGCTGGAGGCTGTGAGGCCAAATTCCTGCCTCCAAAGCACATGACAGGGATGGCTGACCCCTCAAGTGCTAGCTGGAGGTAGAAAGGGCAGCTTTGTGCACCCTGTCGTGTGCAGGCAGCACAGGCCCTGAAAGCCCTCCCTTGTGCGGGCCTTGGTGGCTCGCCGGCCATCATCAGATGTGCTGGGCAGCAGGGCTGCATGGTGCAGGGTGCTCTCCGCAGCAGCTAGGGCCTGGGACTTCCTATTGCAGATGGCTGCTGACCTCTGGTGCCTACTTCTCCATCCACCTGCTCCTGGCTTAGGAGCCCACATGCCCAGACACCACCCACCTAGGCCGAGGAAGGCCGAGTAGTGTATCACATCACCCTAACCGCCACCCTACACATGCAAAAATACATGAAGCCGGGGCCCATCAGCGTGGCCTAGCGGCTGTTCGGCCTTGGAGCCCTGATCTCCCAACAACACGTGCCCCGGAATACTGTCCGGGACCCCCACACGACGCTAGGATGGCTCGGGTTGGGCTGTCTAGAGCTCAGAAGGCCTGAGCCGACCAGGGGTAGAAAGGGCAGCTTGGGACCCGACGCCGTAGCCTAGCGGCTAAAGTCCTCGCTTTGAACGCGCCAGGATCCCTTATGGGCACCGGTTCTAATCCCGGCGGCGGCTCCACTTCCCATCCAGCTCCCTGCTTGTGGCCTGGGAAAGCAGTGGAGGACGGCCCAAACCTTTGGGACCCTGCACCCTCGTGGGAGACCCAGAAGAGGTTCCAGGTTCCCAGCTTTGGATCGGCGCCCACCGGCCGTTGCGGCTCCGTTGGGGAGTGAATCATCAGATGGAAGATCTTCCTCTCTGTCTCTTCTCCTCTCTCTATATATATGACTTTGTAATGAAATAAATAAATCTGCTAAAAAAAAAAAAGGGGGAGCTTTGCGCGCCCTCTCGTGGCCACCAGCACTCACTGCAGGACGCTCATCCCAGGCTCTCCTGCCAAATCAAGGGAAGCAGCCCAGCTCCAGCTCAGAGAGACATTCGCTCTCAAGGACACTCTTTTTAGAGCTTGCACACAAGACCCATGACCGGAAGCCCTACGCACGCCCTGGCAGTCTGCATTGACAGAAAAAAGCAGTCTAGAGCCACAGCACAGCACACAGCACACAGCACACAGCATGCTCCCTCGCAGGAGGCCGGCAGCTTTCTGTCTTTTCCTTCCTCCCTCCGGCCTCCCTCTGCACCCTTTTCTTGGAAGCACACAGGAACAGAGAGGGAGAGACAGCAAGCTTTCTGGCATCTGCTGGCTCACTTCCCCAAGGACCACCGCCAGAGACAGCTGTGGCTGGGTCAGGACAAGCCCAGGAACCAGGAGCTTCCTCCAGATCTCCCACAGGGCCACAGGGCCACAGGGGTACAGCGGCAAAGGGGCACAAGCCCTGGCAGCATCCTCCGCTGCTCTCCCAGGAGGATCGGCAGGGAGCTGGACTGCAGGGGAAGCACCCAGGATTCGAAGCAGCACCCATAAAGGCCATTCACCTGGCAGGCTGAGGCTTGACCCACTCGGACAATACCCCGCACCAACACACCACACCACACCACACCACACCACACCAACCCTTGCTGGACCCTTCAGCAGCTCCTTCACCAGGCTGCTGAAGGTGCCTGTCCCCCTGGCTTGCACAACTTATGCCGTTGCGTGCTGTGAGGGCGGCCGCTACAGAGGAGGGATCCAGGCATGTTGCTACTCTACCTGTCCTGGGGAGAAGGACCTCTGTGAAAAACAGACGTCAGCTGTTGGGATGTCTTGTGGAAGGTGGCACATCAGCGGCAGCCGACAGTCCACAGCTGACCAGCAGGAGAAAGAGTCTTGAATCCAGAAGGATCCCTGGAGGAGGGTGAAGTACTCCCTGGTGAACAAGAGGGCAGCAGCATCTGGCTGGAGGCTGTGAGGCCAAATTCCTGCCTCCAAAGCACATGACAGGGATGGCTGACCCCTCAAGTGCTAGCTGGAGGTAGAAAGGGCAGCTTTGTGCACCCTGTCGTGTGCAGGCAGCACAGGCCCTGAAAGCCCTCCCTTGTGCGGGCCTTGGTGGCTCGCCGGCCATCATCAGATGTGCTGGGCAGCAGGGCTGCATGGTGCAGGGTGCTCTCCGCAGCAGCTGGGGCCTGGGACTTCCTATTGCAGATGGCTGCTGACCTCTGGTGCCTACTTCTCCATCCACCTGCTCCTGGCTTAGGAGCCCACATGCCCAGACACCACCCACCTAGGCCGAGGAAGGCCGAGTAGTGTATCACATCACCCTAACCGCCACCCTACACATGCAAAAATACATGGAGCCGGGGCCCATCAGCGTGGCCTAGCGGCTGTTCGGCCTTGGAGCCCTGATCTTCCAACAACACGTGCCCCGGAATACTGTCCGGGACCCCCACACGACGCTAGGATGGCTCGGGTTGGGCTGTCTAGAGCTCAGAAGGAGTGAGCCGACCAGGGGTAGAAAGGGCAGCTTGGGACCCGGCGCCGTAGCCTAGCGGCTAAAGTCCTCACCTTGAACGCACTGGGATCCCTTATGGGCACCGGTTCTAATCCCGGCAGCTCCACTTCCCTGCTTGTGGCCTGGGAAAGCAGTGGAGGACGGCCCAAAGCTTTGGGACCCTGCACCCTCGTGGCAGACCCAGAAGAGGTTCCAGGTTCCCGGCTTTGATTCGGCACGCACCGGCCGTTGCGGCTCAGTTGGGGAGTGAATCATCAGATGGAAGATCTTCCTCTCTGTCTCTCCTCCTCTCTATATATCTGACTTTGAAATAAAAAAAAAAAAATCCATGAAGCCCTCTTGGCAGCCCTTCGGGGAGCTGCTCCACTTGCCAAAGAACTCCTGGAGCCTGCATCTCAGGGTGCTCTTCGAGGAATGGGGGTGGCGGTAAGGTTTCCTGGGACCTGATCTGGCAAAGTACAACCCCAGTTGGCTTGTGTAACACCAGCTCCCAGAGGGCCTCTGGGGACGCAGGCGTGGGACTCCAACTCCCAGAGGGCCTCTGGGGATGTTGACGTAGGACTCCAACTCCCAGAGGGCCTCTGGGGACGCTGACGTAGGACTCCAACTCCCAGAGGGCCTCTGGGGCACGCTGACGTAGGAAGCCAGAGCCCAGAGGGCCTGTGGGCACGCTGACTTAGGACTCCAGCTCCCAGAGGGCCTGTGGGCACGCTGACGTGGTATTCCACCTCCCAGGCTTCTTTAAGTACCCTGCTATTAAAGGCACCCTGACACTTCCTATCTCACAGGCCCGCGCTGATGCTAGGCCCCAATCTACCTCCTCCCCTCCCAGGCCTTGGTATGTGGGCTGTTCAGCATTGGAGCCCTGATCTTCCAACAACACGTGCCCCGGAATACTGTCCGGGACCCCCACACGACGCTAGGATGGCTCGGGTTGGGCTGTCTAGAACTCAGAGGGCCTGAGCCGACCAGGGGTAGAAAGGGCAGCTTGGGGCCCGGCGCCGTAGCCTAGCGGCTAAAGTCCTCACCTTGAACGCACTGGGATCCCTTATGGGCACTGGTTCTAATCCCGGCGGCGGCTCCACTTCCCATCCAGCTCCCTGCTTGTGGCCTGGGAAAGCAGTCGAGGACGGCCCAAAGCTTTGGGACCCTGCACCCTCGTGGCAGACCCAGAAGAGGTTCCAGGTTCCCGGCTTTGGATCGGCGCCCACTGGCCGTTGCGGCTCCGTTGGGGAGTGAATCATCAGATGGAAGATCTTCCTCTCTGTCTCTTCTCCTCTCTGTATATCTGACTTTGTAATGAAATAAATAAATCTGCTAAAAAAAAAAAAAAAAAAAAAAGGGCAGCTTTGCGCGCCCTCTCGTGGCCACCAGCACTCACTGCAGGACGCTCATCCCAGGCTCTCCTGCCAAATCAAGGGAAGCAGCCCAGCTCCAGCTCAGAGAGACATTCGCTCTCAAGGACACTCTTTTTAGAGCTTGCACACAAGACCCATGACCGGAAGCCCTACGCACGCCCTGGCGGTCTGCATTGACAGACAAAAGCAGTCTAGAGCCACAGCACAGCACACAGCACACAGCATGCTCCCTCGCAGGAGGCCGGCAGCTTTCTGTCTTTTCCTTCCTCCCTCCGGCCTCCCTCTGCACCCTTTTCTTGGAAGCACACAGGAACAGAGAGGGAGAGACAGCAAGCTTTCTGGCATCTGCTGGCTCACTTCCCCAAGGACCACCACCAGAGACAGCTGTGGCTGGGTCAGGACAAGCCCAGGAACCAGGAGCTTCCTCCAGATCTCCCACAGGGCCACAGGGCCACAGGGGCACAAGCCCTGGCAGTATCCTCCGCTGCTCTCCCAGGAGGATCGGCAGGGAGCTGGACTGCAGGGGAAGCACCCAGGATTCGAAGCAGCACCCATAAAGGCCATCCAGCTGGCAGGCTGAGGCTTGACCCACTCGGACAATACCCCGCACCAACACACCACACAACACCACACCACACCACACCACACCAACCCTTGCTGGACCCTTCAGCAGCTCCTTCACCAGGCTGCTGAAGGTGCCTGTCCCCATGGCTTGCACAACTTATGCCGTTGCGTGCTGTGAGGGCGGCCGCTACAGAGGAGGGATCCAGGCATGTTGCTACTCTACCTGTCCTGGGGAGAAGGACCTCTGTGAAGAACAGATGTCAGCTGTTGGGATGTCTTGTGGAAGGTGGCACATCAGCGGCGGCCGACGGTCCACAGCTGACCAGCAGGAGAAAGAGTCTTGAATCCAGAAGGATCCCTGGAGGAGGGTGAAGTACTCCCTGGTGAACAAGAGGGCAGCAGCATCTGGCTGGAGGCTGTGAGGCCAAATTCCTGCCTCCAAAGCACATGACAGGGATGGCTGACCCCTCAAGTGCTAGCTGGAGGTAGAAAGGGCAGCTTTGTGCACCCTGTCGTGTGCAGGCAGCACAGGCCCTGAAAGCCCTCCCTTGTGCGGGCCTTGGTGGCTCGCCGGCCATCATCAGATGTGCTGGGCAGCAGGGCTGCATGGTGCAGGGTGCTCTCTGCAGCAGCTGGGGCCTGGGACTTCCTATTGCAGATGGCTGCTGACCTCTGGTGCCTACTTCTCCATCCACCTGCTCCTGGCTTAGGAGCCCACATGCCCAAACACCACCCAGCTAGGCCGAGGAAGGCCGAGTAGTGTATCACATCACCCTAACCGCCACCCCACACATGCAAAAATACATGAAGCCGGGGCCCATCAGCGTGGCCTAGCGGCTGTTCGGCCTTGGAGCCCTGATCTTCCAACAACACGTGCCCCGGAATACTGTCCGGGACCCCCACACGACGCTAGGATGGCTCGGGTTGGGCTGTCTAGAGCTCAGAAGGCCTGAGCCGACCAGGGGTAGAAAGGGCAGCTTGGGACCCGGCGCCGTAGCCTAGCGGCTAAAGTCCTCACCTTGAACGCACTGGGATCCCATATGGGCACCGGTTCTAATCCCGGCAGCTCCACTTCCCTGCTTGTGGCCTGGGAAAGCAGTGGAGGACGGCCCAAACCTTTGGGACCCTGCACCCTCGTGGCAGACCCAGAAGAGGTTCCAGGTTCCCGGCTTTGATTCGGCACGCACCGGCCGTTGCGGCTCCGTTGGGGAGTGAATCATCAGATGGAAGATCTTCCTCTCTGTCTCTCCTCCTCTCTATATATCTGACTTTGAAATAAAAAAAAAAAAAATCCATGAAGCCCTCTTGGCAGCCCTTCGGGGAGCTGCTCCACTTGCCAAAGAACTCCTGGAGCCTGCATCTCAGGGTGCTCTTCGAGGAATGGGGGTGGCGGTAAGGTTTCCTGGGACCTGATCTGGCAAAGTACAACCCCAGTTGGCTTGTGTAACACCAGCTCCCAGAGGGCCTCTGGGGACGCAGGCGTGGGACTCCAACTCCCAGAGGGCCTCTGGGGATGTTGACGTAGGACTCCAACTCCCAGAGGGCCTCTGGGGACGCTGACGTAGGACTCCAACTCCCAGAGGGCCTCTGGGGCACGCTGACGTAGGAAGCCAGAGCCCAGAGGGCCTGTGGGCACGCTGACTTAGGACTCCAGCTCCCAGAGGGCCTGTGGGCACGCTGACGTGGTATTCCACCTCCCAGGCTTCTTTAAGTACCCTGCTATTAAAGGCACCCTGACACTTCCTATCTCACAGGCCCGCGCTGATGCTAGGCCCCAATCTACCTCCTCCCCTCCCAGGCCTTGGTATGTGGGCTGTTCAGCATTGGAGCCCTGATCTTCCAACAACACGTGCCCCGGAATACTGTCCGGGACCCCCACACGACGCTAGGATGGCTCGGGTTGGGCTGTCTAGAACTCAGAGGGCCTGAGCCGACCAGGGGTAGAAAGGGCAGCTTGGGGCCCGGCGCCGTAGCCTAGCGGCTAAAGTCCTCACCTTGAACGCACTGGGATCCCTTATGGGCACTGGTTCTAATCCCGGCGGCGGCTCCACTTCCCATCCAGCTCCCTGCTTGTGGCCTGGGAAAGCAGTCGAGGACGGCCCAAAGCTTTGGGACCCTGCACCCTCGTGGGAGACCCAGAAGAGGTTCCAGGTTCCCGGCTTTGGATCGGCGCCCACTGGCCGTTGCGGCTCCGTTGGGGAGTGAATCATCAGATGGAAGATCTTCCTCTCTGTCTCTTCTCCTCTCTGTATATCTGACTTTGTAATGAAATAAATAAATCTGCTAAAAAAAAAAAAAAAAAAAAAGGGCAGCTTTGCGCGCCCTCTCGTGGCCACCAGCACTCACTGCAGGACGCGCATCCCAGGCTCTCCTGCCAAATCAAGGGAAGCAGCCCAGCTCCAGCTCAGAGAGACATTCGCTCTCAAGGACACTCTTTTTAGAGCTTGCACACAAGACCCATGACCGGAAGCCCTACGCACGCCCTGGCGGTCTGCATTGACAGACAAAAGCAGTCTAGAGCCACAGCACAGCACACAGCACACAGCATGCTCCCTCGCAGGAGGCCGGCAGCTTTCTGTCTTTTCCTTCCTCCCTCCGGCCTCCCTCTGCACCCTTTTCTTGGAAGCACACAGGAACAGAGAGGGAGAGACAGCAAGCTTTCTGGCATCTGCTGGCTCACTTCCCCAAGGACCACCACCAGAGACAGCTGTGGCTGGGTCAGGACAAGCCCAGGAACCAGGACCTTCCTCCAGATCTCCCACAGGGCCACAGGGCCACAGGGGCACAAGCCCTGGCAGCATCCTCCGCTGCTCTCCCAGGACGATCGGCAGGGAGCTGGACTGCAGGGGAAGCACCCAGGATTCGAAGCAGCACCCATAAAGGCCATCCACCTGGCAGGCTGAGGCTTGACCCACTCGGACAATACCCCGCACCAACACACCACACAACACCACACCACACCACACCACACCAACCCTTGCTGGACCCTTCAGCAGCTCCTTCACCAGGCTGCTGGAGGTGCCTGTCCCCATGGCTTGCACAACTTATGCCGTTGCGTGCTGTGAGAGCGGCCGCTACAGAGGAGGGATCCAGGCATGTTGCTACTCTACCTGTCCTGGGGAGAAGGACCTCTGTGAAGAACAGATGTCAGCTGTTGGGATGTCTTGTGGAAGGTGGCACATCAGCGGCGGCCGACGGTCCACAGCTGACCAGCAGGAGAAAGAGTCTTGAATCCAGAAGGATCCCTGGAGGAGGGTGAAGTACTCCCTGGTGAACAAGAGGGCAGCAGCATCTGGCTGGAGGCTGTGAGGCCAAATTCCTGCCTCCAAAGCACATGACAGGGATGGCTGACCCCTCAAGTGCTAGCTGGAGGTAGAAAGGGCAGCTTTGTGCACCCTGTCGTGTGCAGGCAGCACAGGCCCTGAAAGCCCTCCCTTGTGCGGGCCTTGGTGGCTCGCCGGCCATCATCAGATGTGCTGGGCAGCAGGGCTGCATGGTGCAGGGTGCTCTCCGCAGCAGCTAGGGCCTGGGACTTCCTATTGCAGATGGCTGCTGACCTCTGGTGCCTACTTCTCCATCCACCTGCTCCTGGCTTAGGAGCCCACATGCCCAAACACCACCCAGCTAGGCCGAGGAAGGCCGAGTAGTGTATCACATCACCCTAACCGCCACCCCACACATGCAAAAATACATGAAGCCGGGGCCCATCAGCGTGGCCTAGCGGCTGTTCGGCCTTGGAGCCCTGATCTTCCAACAACACGTGCCCCGGAATACTGTCCGGGACCCCCACACGACGCTAGGATGGCTCGGGTTGGGCTGTCTAGAGCTCAGAAGGCCTGAGCCGACCAGGGGTAGAAAGGGCAGCTTGGGACCCGACGCCGTAGCCTAGCGGCTAAAGTCCTCACCTTGAACGCACTGGGATCCCATATGGGCACCGGTTCTAATCCCGGCAGCTCCACTTCCCTGCTTGTGGCCTGGGAAAGCAGTGGAGGACGGCCCAAAGCTTTGGGACCCTGCACCCTCGTGGCAGACCCAGAAGAGGTTCGGGATTCCTGGCTTTGGATCGGCACGCACCGGCCGTTGCGGCTCCGTTGGGGAGTGAATCATCAGATGGAAGATCTTCCTCTCTGTCTCTCCTCCTCTCTGTATATCTGACTTTGAAATAAAAAAAAAAAAAATCCATGAAGCCCTCTTGGCAGCCCTTCGGGGAGCTGCTCCACTTGCCAAAGAACTCCCGGAGCCTGCATCTCAGGGTGCTCTTCGAGGAATGGGGGTGGCGGTAAGGTTTCCTGGGACCTGATCTGGCAAAGTACAACCCCAGTTGGCTTGTGTAACACCAGCTCCCAGAGGGCCTCTGGGGCACGCTGACGTAGGAAGCCAGAGCCCAGAGGGCCTGTGGGCATGCTGACTTAGGACTCCAGCTCCCAGAGGGCCTGTGGGCACGCTGAGGTGGTATTCCACCTCCCAGGCTTCTTTAAGTACCCTGCTATTAAAGGCACCCTGACACTTCCTATCTCACAGGCCCGCGCTGATGCTAGGCCCCAATCTACCTCCTCCCCTCCCAGGCCTTGGTATGTGGGCTGTTCAGCATTGGAGCCCTGATCTTCCAACAACACGTGCCCCGGAATACTGTCCGGGACCCCCACACCACGCTAGGATGGCTCGGGTTGGGCTGTCTAGAGCTCAGAGGGCCTGAGCCGACCAGGGGTAGAAAGGGCAGCTTGGGGCCCGGCGCCGTAGCCTAGCGGCTAAAGTCCTCACCTTGAACGCACTGGGATCCCTTATGGGCACTGGTTCTAATCCCGGCAGCTCCACTTCCCATCCAGCTCCCTGCTTGTGGCCTGGGAAAGCAGTGGAGGACGGCCCAAAGCTTTGGGACCCTGCACCCTCGTGGCAGACCCAGAAGAGGTTCCAGGTTCCCGGCTTTGATTCGGCACGCACCGGCCGTTGCGGCTCCGTTGGGGAGTGAATCATCAGATGGAAGATCTTCCTCTCTGTCTCTTCTCTTCTCTATATATCTGACTTTGAAATAAAAAAAAAATCCATGAAGCCCTCTTGGCAGCCCTTCGGGGAGCTGCTCCACTTGCCAAAGAACTCCCGGAGCCTGCATCTCAGGGTGCTCTTCGAGGAATGGGGGTGGCGGTAAGGTTTCCCGGGACCTGATCTGGCAAAGTACAACCCCAGTCAGCTTGTGTAACTGCAGCTCCCAGAGGGCCTCTGGGGACGCAGGCGTGGGACTCCAACTCCCAGAGGGCCTCTGGGTACGTTGACGTAGGACTCCAACTCCCAGAGGGCCTCTGGGGATGTTGACGTAGGACTCCAACTCCCAGAGGGCCTCTGGGGACGCTGACGTAGGACTCCAACTCCCAGAGGGCCTGTGGGCACGCTGAGGTGGTATTCCACCTCCCAGGCTTCTTTAAGTACCCTGCTATTAAAGGCACCCTGACACTTCCTATCTCACAGGCCCGCGCTGATGCTAGGCCCCAATCTACCTCCTCCCCTCCCAGGCCTTGGTATGTGGGCTGTTCAGCATTGGAGCCCTGATCTTCCAACAACACGTGCCCCGGAATACTGTCCGGGACCCCCACACGACGCTAGGATGGCTCGGGTTGGGCTGTCTAGAGCTCAGAGGGCCTGAGCCGACCAGGGATAGAAAGGGCAGCTTGGGGCCCGGCGCCGTAGCCTAGCGGCTAAAGTCCTCACCTTGAACGCACTGGGATCCCTTATGGGCACTGGTTCTAATCCCGGCGGCGGTTCCACTTCCCATCCAGCTCCCTGCTTGTGGCCTGGGAAAGCAGTCGAGGACGGCCCAAAGCTTTGGGACCCTGCACCCTCGTGGCAGACCCAGAAGAAGTTCCAGGTTCCCGGCTTTGGATCGGCACGCACCGGCCGTTGCGGCTCCGTTGGGGAGTGAATCATCAGATGGAAGATCTTCCTCTCTGTCTCTTCTCTTCTCTGTATATCTGACTTTGTAATGAAATAAATAAATCTGCTAAAAAAAACAAAAAGGGCAGCTTTGCGCGCCCTCTCGTGGCCACCAGCACTCACTGCAGGACGCTCATCCCAGGCTCTCCTGCCAAATCAAGGGAAGCAGCCCAGCTCCAGCTCAGAGAGACATTCGCTCTCAAGGACACTCTTTTTAGAGCTTGCACACAAGACCCATGACCGGAAGCCCTACGCACGCCCTGGCGGTCTGCATTGACAGACAAAAGCAGTCTAGAGCCACAGCACAGCACACAGCACACAGCACACAGCATGCTCCCTCGCAGGAGGCCGGCAGCTTTCTGTCTTTTCCTTCCTCCCTCCGGCCTCCCTCTGCCCCCTTTACTTGGAAGCACACAGGAACAGAGAGGGAGAGACAGCAAGCTTTCTGGCATCTGCTGGCTCACTTCCCCAAGGAATACCGCCAGAGACAGCTGTGGCTGGGTCAGGACAAGCCCAGGAACCAGGAGCTTCCTCCATATCTCCCACAGGGCCACAGGGCCACAGGGGCACAAGCCCTGGCAGTATCCTCCGCTGCTCTCCCAGGAGGATCGGCAGGGAGCTGGACTGCAGGGGAAGCACCCAGGATTCGAAGCAGCACCCATAAAGGCCATTCACCTGGCAGGCTGAGGCTTGACCCACTCGGACAATACCCCGCACCAACACACCACACAACACCACACCACACCACACCACACCACACCAACCCTTGCTGGACCCTTCAGCAGCTCCTTCACCAGGCTGCTGAAGGTGCCTGTCCCCCTGGCTTGCACAACTTATGCCGTTGCGTGCTGTGAGGGCGGCCGCTACAGAGGAGGGATCCAGGCATGTTGCTACTCTACCTGTCCTGGGGAGAAGGACCTCTGTGAAAAACAGACGTCAGCTGTTGGGATGTCTTGTGGAAGGTGGCACATCAGCGGCGGCCGACAGTCCACAGCTGACCAGCAGGAGAAAGAGTCTTGAATCCAGAAGGATCCCTGGAGGAGGGTGAAGTACTCCCTGGTGAACAAGAGGGCAGCAGCATCTGGCTGGAGGCTGTGAGGCCAAATTCCTGCCTCCAAAGCACATGACAGGGATGGCTGACCCCTCAAGTGCTAGCTGGAGGTAGAAAGGGCAGCTTTGTGCACCCTGTCGTGTGCAGGCAGCACAGGCCCTGAAAGCCCTCCCTTGTGCGGGCCTTGGTGGCTCACCGGCCATCATCAGATGTGCTGGGCAGCAGGGCTGCATGGTGCAGGGTGCTCTCCGCAGCAGCTGGGGCCTGGGACTTCCTATTGCAGATGGCTGCTGACCTCTGGTGCCTACTTCTCCATCCACCTGCTCCTGGCTTAGGAGCCCACATGCCCAGACACCACCCACCTAGGCCGAGGAAGGCCGAGTAGTGTATCACATCACCCTAACCGCCACCCTACACATGCAAAAATACATGAAGCCGGGGCCCTTCAGCGTGGCCTAGCGGCTGTTCGGCCTTGGAGCCCTGATCTTCCAACAACACGTGCCCCGGAATACTGTCCGGGACCCCCACACGACGCTAGGATGGCTCGGGTTGGGCTGTCTAGAGCTCAGAAGGCCTGAGCCGACCAGGGGTAGAAAGGGCAGCTTGGGACCCGGCGCCGTAGCCTAGCGGCTAAAGTCCTCACCTTGAACGCACTGGGATCCCTTATGGGCACTGGTTCTAATCCCGGCGGCGGCTCCACTTCCCATCCAGCTCCCTGCTTGTGGCCTGGGAAAGCAGTCGAGGACGGCCCAAAGCTTTGGGACCCTGCACCCTCGTGGCAGACCCAGAAGAAGTTCCAGGTTCCCGGCTTTGGATCGGCACGCACCGGCCGTTGCGGCTCCGTTGGGGAGTGAATCATCAGATGGAAGATCTTCCTCTCTGTCTCTTCTCTTCTCTGTATATCTGACTTTGTAATGAAATAAATAAATCTGCTAAAAAAAAAAAAAGGGCAGCTTTGCGCGCCCTCTCGTGGCCACCAGCACTCACTGCAGGACGCTCATCCCAGGCTCTCCTGCCAAATCAAGGGAAGCAGCCCAGCTCCAGCTCAGAGAGACATTCGCTCTCAAGGACACTCTTTTTAGAGCTTGCACACAAGACCCATGACCGGAAGCCCTACGCACGCCCTGGCGGTCTGCATTGACAGACAAAAGCAGTCTAGAGCCACAGCACAGCACACAGCACACAACATACAGCATGCTCCCTCGCAGGAGGCCGGCAGCTTTCTGTCTTTTCCTTCCTCCCTCCGGCCTCCCTCTGCCCCCTTTACTTGGAAGCACACAGGAACAGAGAGGGAGAGACAGCAAGCTTTCTGGCATCTGCTGGCTCACTTCCCCAAGGACCACCGCCAGAGACAGCTGTGGCTGGGTCAGGACAAGCCCAGGAACCAGGAGCTTCCTCCAGATCTCCCACAGGGCCACAGGGCCACAGGGGCACAAGCCCTGGCAGTATCCTCCGCTGCTCTCCCAGGAGGATCGGCAGGGAGCTGGACTGCAGGGGAAGCACCCAGGATTCGAAGCAGCACCCATAAAGGCCATTCACCTGGCAGGCTGAGGCTTGACCCACTCGGACAATACCCCGCACCAACACACCACACAACACCACACCACACCACACCACACCACACCAACCCTTGCTGGACCCTTCAGCAGCTCCTTCACCAGGCTGCTGAAGGTGCCTGTCCCCCTGGCTTGCACAACTTATGCCGTTGCGTGCTGTGAGGGCGGCCGCTACAGAGGAGGGATCCAGGCATGTTGCTACTCTACCTGTCCTGGGGAGAAGGACCTCTGTGAAAAACAGACGTCAGCTGTTGGGATGTCTTGTGGAAGGTGGCACATCAGCGGCAGCCGACAGTCCACAGCTGACCAGCAGGAGAAAGAGTCTTGAATCCAGAAGGATCCCTGGAGGAGGGTGAAGTACTCCCTGGTGAACAAGAGGGCAGCAGCATCTGGCTGGAGGCTGTGAGGCCAAATTCCTGCCTCCAAAGCACATGACAGGGATGGCTGACCCCTCAAGTGCTAGCTGGAGGTAGAAAGGGCAGCTTTGTGCACCTTGTCGTGTGCAGGCAGCACAGGCCCTGAAAGCCCTCCCTTGTGTGGGCCTTGGTGGCTCGCCGGCCATCATCAGATGTGCTGGGTAGCAGGGCTGCATGGTGCAGGGTGCTCTCCGCAGCAGCTAGGGCCTGGGACTTCCTATTGCAGATGGCTGCTGACCTCTGGTGCCTACTTCTCCATCCACCTGCTCCTGGCTTAGGATCCCACATGCCCAGACACCACCCACCTAGGCCGAGGAAGGCCGAGTAGTGTATCACATCACCCTAACCGCCACCCTACACATGCAAAAATACATGAAGCCGGGGCCCATCAGCGTGGCCTAACGGCTGTTCGGCCTTGGAGCCCTGATCTTCCAACAACACGTGCCCCGGAATACTGTCCGGGACCCCCACACGACGCTAGGATGGCTCGGGTTGGGCTGTCTAGAGCTCAGAAGGCCTGAGCCGACCAGGGGTAGAAAGGGCAGCTTGGGGCCCGGCGCCGTAGCCTAGCGGCTAAAGTCCTCACCTTGAACGCACTGGGATCCCTTATGGGCACTGGTTCTAATCCCGGCAGTTCCACTTCCCATCCAGCTCCCTGCTTGTGGCCTGGGAAAGCAGCCGAGGACCGCCCAAAGCTTTGGGACCCTGCACCCTCGTGGGAGACCCAGAAGAGGTTCCAGGTTCCCGGCTTTGATTCGGCACGCACCGGCCGTTGCGGCTCCGTTGGGGAGTGAATCATCAGATGGAAGATCTTCCTCTCTGTCTCTTCTCCTCTCTATATATCTGACTTTGAAATAAAAAAAAAATCCATGAAGCCCTCTTGGCAGCCCTTCGGGGAGCTGCTACACTTGCCAAAGAACTCCCGGAGCCTGCATCTCAGGGTGCTCTTCGAGGAATGGGGGTGGCGGTAAGGTTTCCTGGGACCTGATCTGGCAAAGTACAACCCCAGTCGGCTTGTGTAACTTCAGCTCCCAGAGGGCCTCTGGGGACGCAGGCGTGGGACTCCAACTCCCAGAGGGCCTCTGGGTACGTTGACGTAGGACTCCAACTCCCAGAGGGCCTCTGGGGATGTTGACGTAGGACTCCAACTCCCAGAGGGCCTCTGGGGACGCTGACGTAGGACTCCAACTCCCAGAGGGCCTGTGGGCACGCTGAGGTGGTATTCCACCTCCCAGGCTTCTTTAAGTACCCTGCTATTAAAGGCACCCTGACACTTCCTATCTCACAGGCCCGCGCTGATGCTAGGCCCCAATCTACCTCCTCCCCTCCCAGGCCTTGGTATGTGGGCTGTTCAGCATTGGAGCCCTGATCTTCCAACAACACGTGCCCCGGAATACTGTCCGGGACCCCCACACGACGCTAGGATGGCTCGGGTTGGGCTGTCTAGAGCTCAGAGGGCCTGAGCCGACCAGGGATAGAAAGGGCAGCTTGGGGCCCGGCGCCGTAGCCTAGCGGCTAAAGTCCTCACCTTGAACGCACTGGGATCCCTTATGGGCACTGGTTCTAATCCCGGCGGCGGTTCCACTTCCCATCCAGCTCCCTGCTTGTGGCCTGGGAAAGCAGTCGAGGACGGCCCAAAGCTTTGGGACCCTGCACCCTCGTGGCAGACCCAGAAGAAGTTCCAGGTTCCCGGCTTTGGATCGGCACGCACCGGCCGTTGCGGCTCCGTTGGGGAGTGAATCATCAGATGGAAGATCTTCCTCTCTGTCTCTTCTCTTCTCTGTATATCTGACTTTGTAATGAAATAAATAAATCTGCTAAAAAAAAAAAAAGGGCAGCTTTGCGCGCCCTCTCGTGGCCACCAGCACTCACTGCAGGACGCTCATCCCAGGCTCTCCTGCCAAATCAAGGGAAGCAGCCCAGCTCCAGCTCAGAGAGGCATTCGCTCTCAAGGACACTCTTTTTAGAGCTTGCACACAAGACCCATGACCGGAAGCCCTACGCACGCCCTGGCGGTCTGCATTGACAGACAAAAGCAGTCTAGAGCCACAGCACAGCACACAGCACACAGCACACAGCATGCTCCCTCGCAGGAGGCCGGCAGCTTTCTGTCTTTTCCTTCCTCCCTCCGGCCTCCCTCTGCACCCTTTTCTTGGAAGCACACAGGAACAGAGAGGGAGAGACAGCAAGCTTTCTGGCATCTGCTGGCTCACTTCCCCAAGGACCACCGCCAGAGACAGCTGTGGCTGGGTCAGGACAAGCCCAGGAACCAGGAGCTTCCTCCAGATCTCCCACAGGGGTACAGCGGCAAAGGGGCACAAGCCCTGGCAGTATCCTCCGCTGCTCTCCCAGGAGGATCGGCAGGGAGCTGGACTGCAGGGGAAGCACCCAGGATTCGAAGCAGCACCCATAAAGGCCATTCACCTGGCAGGCTGAGGCTTGACCCACTCGGACAATACCCCGCACCAACACACCACACAACACCACACCACACCACACCACACCACACCAACCCTTGCTGGACCCTTCAGCAGCTCCTTCACCAGGCTGCTGAAGGTGCCTGTCCCCCTGGCTTGCACAACTTATGCCGTTGCGTGCTGTGAGGGCGGCCGCTACAGAGGAGGGATCCAGGCATGTTGCTACTCTACCTGTCCTGGGGAGAAGGACCTCTGTGAAAAACAGACGTCAGCTGTTGGGATGTCTTGTGGAAGGTGGCACATCAGCGGCAGCCGACAGTCCACAGCTGACCAGCAGGAGAAAGAGTCTTGAATCCAGAAGGATCCCTGGAGGAGGGTGAAGTACTCCCTGGTGAACAAGAGGGCAGCAGCATCTGGCTGGAGGCTGTGAGGCCAAATTCCTGCCTCCAAAGCACATGACAGGGATGGCTGACCCCTCAAGTGCTAGCTGGAGGTAGAAAGGGCAGCTTTGTGCACCCTGTCGTGTGCAGGCAGCACAGGCCCTGAAAGCCCTCCCTTGTGCGGGCCTTGGTGGCTCGCCGGCCATCATCAGATGTGCTGGGCAGCAGGGCTGCATGGTGCAGGGTGCTCTCCGCAGCAGCTGGGGCCTGGGACTTCCTATTGCAGATGGCTGCTGACCTCTGGTGCCTACTTCTCCATCCACCTGCTCCTGGCTTAGGAGCCCACATGCCCAGACACCACCCACCTAGGCCGAGGAAGGCCGAGTAGTGTATCACATCACCCTAACCGCCACCCTACACATGCAAAAATACATGAAGCCGGGGCCCATCAGCGTGGCCTAACGGCTGTTCGGCCTTGGAGCCCTGATCTTCCAACAACACGTGCCCCGGAATACTGTCCGGGACCCCCACACGACGCTAGGATGGCTCGGGTTGGGCTGTCTAGAGCTCAGAAGGCCTGAGCCGACCAGGGGTAGAAAGGGCAGCTTGGGGCCCGGCGCCGTAGCCTAGCGGCTAAAGTCCTCACCTTGAACGCACTGGGATCCCTTATGGGCACCGGTTCTAATCCCGGCGGCAGTTCCACTTCCCATCCAGCTCCCTGCTTGTGGCCTGGGAAAGCAGCCGAGGACGGCCCAAAGCTTTGGGACCCTGCACCCTCGTGGCAGACCCAGAAGAAGTTCCAGGTTCCCGGCTTTGGATCGGCACGCACCGGCCGTTGCGGCTCCGTTGGGGAGTGAATCATCAGATGGAAGATCTTCCTCTCTGTCTCTTCTCTTCTCTGTATATCTGACTTTGTAATGAAATAAATAAATCTGCTAAAAAAAAAAAAAAGGGCAGCTTTGCGCGCCCTCTCGTGGCCACCAGCACTCACTGCAGGACGCTCATCCCAGGCTCTCCTGCCAAATCAAGGGAAGCAGCCCAGCTCCAGCTCAGAGAGACATTCGCTCTCAAGGACACTCTTTTTAGAGCTTGCACACAAGACCCATGACCGGAAGCCCTACGCACGCCCTGGCGGTCTGCATTGACAGACAAAAGCAGTCTAGAGCCACAGCACAGCACACAGCACACAGCATGCTCCCTCGCAGGAGGCCGGCAGCTTTCTGTCTTTTCCTTCCTCCCTCCGGCCTCCCTCTGCCCCCTTTACTTGGAAGCACACAGGAACAGAGAGGGAGAGACAGCAAGCTTTCTGGCATCTGCTGGCTCACTTCCCCAAGGACCACCGCCAGAGACAGCTGTGGCTGGGTCAGGACAAGCCCAGGAACCAGGAGCTTCCTCCAGATCTCCCACAGGGCCACAGGGCCACAGGGGCACAAGCCCTGGCAGTATCCTCCGCTGCTCTCCCAGGAGGATCGGCAGGGAGCTGGACTGCAGGGGAAGCACCCAGGATTCGAAGCAGCACCCATAAAGGCCATTCACCTGGCAGGCTGAGGCTTGACCCACTCGGACAATACCCCGCACCAACACACCACACAACACCACACCACACCACACCACACCACACCAACCCTTGCTGGACCCTTCAGCAGCTCCTTCACCAGGCTGCTGAAGGTGCCTGTCCCCCTGGCTTGCACAACTTATGCCGTTGCGTGCTGTGAGGGCGGCCGCTACAGAGGAGGGATCCAGGCATGTTGCTACTCTACCTGTCCTGGGGAGAAGGACCTCTGTGAAAAACAGACGTCAGCTGTTGGGATGTCTTGTGGAAGGTGGCACATCAGCGGCAGCCGACAGTCCACAGCTGACCAGCAGGAGAAAGAGTCTTGAATCCAGAAGGATCCCTGGAGGAGGGTGAAGTACTCCCTGGTGAACAAGAGGGCAGCAGCATCTGGCTGGAGGCTGTGAGGCCAAATTCCTGCCTCCAAAGCACATGACAGGGATGGCTGACCCCTCAAGTGCTAGCTGGAGGTAGAAAGGGCAGCTTTGTGCACCCTGTCGTGTGCAGGCAGCACAGGCCCTGAAAGCCCTCCCTTGTGCGGGCCTTGGTGGCTCGCCGGCCATCATCAGATGTGTTGGGTGGCAGGGCTGCATGGTGCAGGGTGCTCTCCGCAGCAGCTAGGGCCTGGGACTTCCTATTGCAGATGGCTGCTGACCTCTGGTGCCTACTTCTCCATCCACCTGCTCCTGGCTTAGGATCCCACATGCCCAGACACCACCCACCTAGGCCGAGGAAGGCCGAGTAGTGTATCACATCACCCTAACCGCCACCCTACACATGCAAAAATACATGAAGCCGGGGCCCATCAGCGTGGCCTAACGGCTGTTCGGCCTTGGAGCCCTGATCTTCCAACAACACGTGCCCCGGAATACTGTCCGGGACCCCCACACGACGCTAGGATGGCTCGGGTTGGGCTGTCTAGAGCTCAGAGGGCCTGAGCCGACCAGGGGTAGAAAGGGCAGCTTGGGGCCCGGCGCCGTAGCCTAGCGGCTAAAGTCCTCACCTTGAACGCACTGGGATCCCTTATGGGCACTGGTTCTAATCCCGGCAGTTCCACTTCCCATCCAGCTCCCTGCTTGTGGCCTGGGAAAGCAGCCGAGGACCGCCCAAAGCTTTGGGACCCTGCACCCTCGTGGGAGACCCAGAAGAGGTTCCAGGTTCCCGGCTTTGATTCGGCACGCACCGGCCGTTGCGGCTCCGTTGGGGAGTGAATCATCAGATGGAAGATCTTCCTCTCTGTCTCTTCTCCTCTCTATATATCTGACTTTGAAATAAAAAAAAAATCCATGAAGCCCTCTTGGCAGCCCTTCGGGGAGCTGCTACACTTGCCAAAGAACTCCCGGAGCCTGCATCTCAGGGTGCTCTTCGAGGAATGCGGGTGGCGGTAAGGTTTCCTGGGACCTGATCTGGCAAAGTACAACCCCAGTCGGCTTGTGTAACTTCAGCTCCCAGAGGGCCTCTGGGGACGCAGGCGTGGGACTCCAACTCCCAGAGGGCCTCTGGGTACGTTGACGTAGGACTCCAACTCCCAGAGGGCCTCTGGGGATGTTGACGTAGGACTCCAACTCCCAGAGGGCCTCTGGGGACGCTGACGTAGGACTCCAACTCCCAGAGGGCCTGTGGGCACGCTGAGGTGGTATTCCACCTCCCAGGCTTCTTTAAGTACCCTGCTATTAAAGGCACCCTGACACTTCCTATCTCACAGGCCCGCGCTGATGCTAGGCCCCAATCTACCTCCTCCCCTCCCAGGCCTTGGTATGTGGGCTGTTCAGCATTGGAGCCCTGATCTTCCAACAACACGTGCCCCGGAATACTGTCCGGGACCCCCACACGACGCTAGGATGGCTCGGGTTGGGCTGTCTAGAGCTCAGAGGGCCTGAGCCGACCAGGGATAGAAAGGGCAGCTTGGGGCCCGGCGCCGTAGCCTAGCGGCTAAAGTCCTCACCTTGAACGCACTGGGATCCCTTATGGGCACAGGTTCTAATCCCGGCGGCGGCTCCACTTCCCATCCAGCTCCCTGCTTGTGGCCTGGGAAAGCAGTCGAGGACGGCCCAAAGCTTTGGGACCCTGCACCCTCGTGGCAGACCCAGAAGAAGTTCCAGGTTCCCGGCTTTGGATCGGCACGCACCGGCCGTTGCGGCTCCGTTGGGGAGTGAATCATCAGATGGAAGATCTTCCTCTCTGTCTCTTCTCTTCTCTGTATATCTGACTTTGTAATGAAATAAATAAATCTGCTAAAAAAAAAAAAAGGGCAGCTTTGCGCGCCCTCTCGTGGCCACCAGCACTCACTGCAGGACGCTCATCCCAGGCTCTCCTGCCAAATCAAGGGAAGCAGCCCAACTCCAGCTCAGAGAGGCATTCGCTCTCAAGGACACTCTTTTTAGAGCTTGCACACAAGACCCATGACCGGAAGCCCTACGCACGCCCTGGCGGTCTGCATTGACAGACAAAAGCAGTCTAGAGCCACAGCACAGCACACAGCACACAGCATACAGCATGCTCCCTCGTAGGAGGCCGGCAGCTTTCTGTCTTTTCCTTCCTCCCTCCGGCCTCCCTCTGCCCCCTTTGCTTGGAAGCACACAGGAACAGAGAGGGAGAGACAGCAAGCTTTCTGGCATCTGCTGGCTCACTTCCCCAAGGACCACCACCAGAGACATCTGTGGCTGGGTCAGGACAAGCCCAGGAACCAGGAGCTTCCTCCAGATCTCCCACAGGGCCACAGGGCCACAGGGGCACAAGCCCTGGCAGTATCCTCCGCTGCTCTCCCAGGAGGATCGGCAGGGAGCTGGACTGCAGGGGAAGCACCCAGGATTCGAAGCAGCACCCATAAAGGCCATTCACCTGGCAGGCTGAGGCTTGACCCACTCGGACAATACCCCGCACCAACACACCACACAACACCACACCACACCACACCACACCACACCAACCCTTGCTGGACCCTTCAGCAGCTCCTTCACCAGGCTGCTGAAGGTGCCTGTCCCCCTGGCTTGCACAACTTATGCCGTTGCGTGCTGTGAGGGCGGCCGCTACAGAGGAGGGATCCAGGCATGTTGCTACTCTACCTGTCCTGGGGAGAAGGACCTCTGTGAAAAACAGACGTCAGCTGTTGGGATGTCTTGTGGAAGGTGGCACATCAGCGGCAGCCGACAGTCCACAGCTGACCAGCAGGAGAAAGAGTCTTGAATCCAGAAGGATCCCTGGAGGAGGGTGAAGTACTCCCTGGTGAACAAGAGGGCAGCAGCATCTGGCTGGAGGCTGTGAGGCCAAATTCCTGCCTCCAAAGCACATGACAGGGATGGCTGACCCCTCAAGTGCTAGCTGGAGGTAGAAAGGGCAGCTTTGTGCACCCTGTCGTGTGCAGGCAGCACAGGCCCTGAAAGCCCTCCCTTGTGCGGGCCTTGGTGGCTCGCCGGCCATCATCAGATGTGTTGGGTGGCAGGGCTGCATGGTGCAGGGTGCTCTCCGCAGCAGCTAGGGCCTGGGACTTCCTATTGCAGATGGCTGCTGACCTCTGGTGCCTACTTCTCCATCCACCTGCTCCTGGCTTAGGAGCCCACATGCCCAAACACCACCCAGCTAGGCCGAGGAAGGCCGAGTAGTGTATCACATCACCCTAACCGCCACCCTACACATGCAAAAATACATGAAGCCGGGGCCCATCAGCGTGGCCTAGCGGCTGTTCGGCCTTGGAGCCCTGATCTTCCAACAACACGTGCCCCGGAATACTGTCCGGGACCCCCACATGACGCTAGGATGGCTCGGGTTGGGCTGTCTAGAGCTCAGAAGGCCTGAGCTGACCAGGGGTAGAAAGGGCAGCTTGGGACCCGGCGCCGTAGCCTAGCGGCTAAAGTCCTCACCTTGAACGCACTGGGATCCCTTATGGGCACTGGTTCTAATCCCGGCGGCGGCTCCACTTCCCATCCAGCTCCCTGCTTGTGGCCTGGGAAAGCAGTCGAGGACGGCCCAAAGCTTTGGGACCCTGCACCCTCGTGGCAGACCCAGAAGAAGTTCCAGGTTCCCGGCTTTGGATCGGCACGCACCGGCCGTTGCGGCTCCGTTGGGGAGTGAATCATCAGATGGAAGATCTTCCTCTCTGTCTCTTCTCTTCTCTGTATATCTGACTTTGTAATAAAATAAATAAATCTGCTAAAAAAAAAAAAGGGCAGCTTTGCGCGCCCTCTCGTGGCCACCAGCACTCACTGCAGGACGCTCATCCCAGGCTCTCCTGCCAAATCAAGGGAAGCAGCCCAGCTCCAGCTCAGAGAGGCATTCGCTCTCAAGGACACTCTTTTTAGAGCTTGCACACAAGACCCATGACCGGAAGCCCTACGCACGCCCTGGCGGTCTGCATTGACAGACAAAAGCAGTCTAGAGCCACAGCACAGCACACAGCACACAGCATGCTCCCTCGCAGGAGGCCGGCAGCTTTCTGTCTTTTCCTTCCTCCCTCCGGTCTCCCTCTGCCCCCTTTTCTTGGAAGCACACAGGAACAGAGAGGGAGAGACAGCAAGCTTTCTGGCATCTGCTGGCTCACTTCCCCAAGGACCACCACCAGAGACATCTGTGGCTGGGTCAGGACAAGCCCAGGAACCAGGAGCTTCCTCCAGATCTCCCACAGGGCCACAGGGCCACAGGGGTACAGCGGAAAAGGGGCACAAGCCCTGGCAGCATCCTCCGCTGCTCTCCCAGGAGGATCGGCAGGGAGCTGGACTGCAGGGGAAGCACCCAGGATTCGAAGCAGTACCCATACAGGCCATCCGCCTCTTAGGCTGAGGCTTGACCCGTTCGGACAATACCCCACACCAACACACCACACAACACCACACCACACCACACCACACCACACCAACCCTTGCTGGACCCTTCAGCAGCTCCTTCACCAGGCTGCTGAAGGTGCCTGTCCCCCTGGCTTGCACAACTTATGCCGTTGCATGCTGTGAGAGCAGCCGCTACAGACGAGAGATCCAGGCATGTTGCTACTCTACCTGTCCTGGGGAGAAGGACCTCTGTGAAAAACAGACGTCAGCTGTTGGGATGTCTTGTGGAAGGTGGCACATCAGCGGCAGCCGACAGTCCACAGCTGACCAGCAGGAGAAAGAGTCTTGAATCCAGAAGGATCCCTGGAGGAGGGTGAAGTACTCCCTGGTGAACAAGAGGGCAGCAGCATCTGGCTGGAGGCTGTGAGGCCAAATTCCTGCCTCCAAAGCACATGACAGGGATGGCTGACCCCTCAAGTGCTAGCTGGAGGTAGAAAGGGCAGCTTTGTGCACCCTGTCGTGTGCAGGCAGCACAGGCCCTGAAAGCCCTCCCTTGTGCGGGCCTTGGTGGCTCGCCGGCCATCATCAGATGTGCTGGGCAGCAGGGCTGCATGGTGCAGGGTGCTCTCCGCAGCAGCTGGGGCCTGGGACTTCCTATTGCAGATGGCTGCTGACCTCTGGTGCCTACTTCTCCATCCACCTACTCCTGGCTTAGGAGCCCACATGCCCAGACACCACCCACCTAGGCCGAGGAAGGCCGAGTAGTGTATCACATCACCCTAACCGCCACCCCACACATGCAAAAATACATGGAGCCTGGGCCCATCAGCGTGGCCTAGCGGCTGTTCGGCCTTGGAGCCCTGATCTTCCAACAACACGTGCCCCGGAATACTGTCCGGGACCCCCACACGACGCTAGGATGGCTCGGGTTGGGCTGTCTAGAGCTCAGAAGGCCTGAGCCGACCAGGGGTAGAAAGGGCAGCTTGGGACCCGACGCCGTAGCCTAGCGGCTAAAGTCCTCACCTTGAACGCACTGGGATCCCATATGGGCACCGGTTCTAATCCCGGCGGCGGTTCCACTTCACATCCAGCTCCCTGCTTGTGGCCTGGGAAAGCAGTCGAGGACGGCCCAAAGCTTTGGGACCCTGCACCCTCGTGGCAGACCCAGAAGAAGTTCCAGGTTCCCGGCTTTGGATCGGCACGCACCGGCCGTTGCGGCTCCGTTGGGGAGTGAATCATCAGATGGAAGATCTTCCTCTCTGTCTCTTCTCTTCTCTGTATATCTGACTTTGTAATAAAATAAATAAATCTGCTAAAAAAAAAAAAAAAAAAAAGGGCAGCTTTGCGCGCCCTCTCGTGGCCACCAGCACTCACTGCAGGACGCTCATCCCAGGCTCTCCTGCCAAATCAAGGGAAGCAGCCCAGCTCCAGCTCAGAGAGGCATTCACTCTCAAGGACACTCTTTTTAGAGCTTGCACACAAGACCCATGACCGGAAGCCCTACGCACGCCCTGGCGGTCTGCATTGACAGACAAAAGCAGTCTAGAGCCACAGCACAGCACACAGCACACAGCACACAGCACACAGCATGCTCTCTCGCAGGAGGCCGGCAGCTTTCTGTCTTTTCCTTCCTCCCTCCGGCCTCCCTCTGCCCTCTTTTCTTGGAAGCACACAGGAACAGAGAGGGAGAGACAGCAAGCTTTCTGGCATCTGCTGGCTCACTTCCCCAAGGACCACCACCAGAGACAGCTGTGGCTGGGTCAGGACAAGCCCAGGAACCAGGAGCTTCCTCCAGATCTCCCACAATGGCACAGGGCCACAGGGGCACAGGGGCACAAGCCCTGGCAGCATCCTCCGCTGCTCTCCCAGGAGGATCGGCAGGGAGCTGGACTGCAGGAGAAGGAGGCGGGAGGTGGGGTTCGTGAAATGGGAGCAGTGATATATCATGGTTCAGTGACAGGACAAAGAATTTAAGGTGACAGCCTAATCATATAAAACAGAGAAAAGCTTTATAAAGCAAACACAGGAACACAAAAAGCAGAGCAGTTCAAGGCATTTAGCTGGGAGTACAGGCATCCAGTTGGAGTAAACAGCTGCACACACCCTTCAGTGTCTCTGAAAACATTACTAAATCAGGATATCATGTTACAATAATATCAACAACAGCCCCAAGTTATCTAGAAATGGTAACTTACATTCAAGGAACTCTTTTTCTTGAAGGCAGCGAAGCATATAATACATTTTGGAAAGAAATTAAAACAAAAAGCACAGGTACTTAAAACTGTAGGCTTTAGCAAATAATTTCAACCTCCTATGTCAATCCAACATAGAAATAATATAGCTTGTAATGTGTCTAAAAAGTCCATAGAACTTACTCTGCTATAAATCCCTGCACAGACATTTTGAACTGTGAATGGACATTTTGAATATCTGGGACTACAAACTCCATGAAATCCCGTGCAAATTTCACATCTATGTAATGTGCAATTTTCTGAAAAAATGGGCTCATCATTATCAATTAATTCTTACAGGAATTATAAAAATGACAGATTTTAGAATATTGGCTCACAGCAGACAAATTAAATGAGGGGGAAACAATCTTTCATTCATAAAAAATTGGTTTTGCTTAAATTTTATTTAAATGGAGTATTAAGGTAAATGCAAACAATACCTACATTACACATAGGTGAGCACATTTATACTATTCAAAAGTTATAATTTGTAAAGCATTCAAAATGAGCTCAGCTTAAGTCTGGAAAGACAAATACATAGTCTACTGATCTTTAGTGATCTGAAAATGTATATGCTATTAAAAAATCCTGGTTCCACAAAATGTAATATATTTAGTCTTTTTATAAATGGCTAATCTATTTGGCCATATGTAGGTTCTTGAAGTACAAAGATTTCCAACAAAAATTTTTTCTTCCCTACTGTTCAAAATTTACGGAACACTTTCATTTCCTCTGTAAAGCATGCTGAACAACAGTTTTCCCATGCCAGTTTTTTGTGGCTGCAGGGTTATTATTAAGCATTAAGCATTTTGTTTTCATTGGTTAGGCTGAAACTTATGTCAATTTTCCATGCTGTAATTATGAATTACTTGCATATTAGGTAAAATAGCAAAGTAAGTGGTCTCTACCAAGAGAGATTTACTGTTTATCTGAGATTCAAGCAAGGGCTTTAAAAAGCGGGAAGAGGGAAGCCATGCCTACATATATAAAGATGACTTACATGGGAGCAAGACAGTGAAACACATTACAGTTAGTTTTCTCAAAGTCTATAAGGATTCATACTTGGATTACTCTTCAAGCACCTAACTTCTGGATTTACTTTGGAGGAAGCTGAAAACTGACTCATTATGTCTTATTTGATTTGAATCTAGCTCACTATCAAAAGATTGATAAAGAAATACAACAATCTCTAGGATATGCATGCATTCTTATTTCTAAATGACTCTCGACTTTAAGTGACCTTTTCAGACAGGTGAACATCTGTGGCTCCTCATCCTTTTGGAAGGAATTCTACGCATATGACTTCTAATCTCAACTCTAGATGCTTCTCACTATCCTGAGAAGCTAGTCATTGTCTGTATATGCTTTAAACCAAATGAATAAACCTAAGTATATTTTCAAGTCATTGGGGAATAAACTTAGACTCTGCGTAGTTCTTAACTCACAGTGTAGGAAGAAGGCTTTCTAAGCCCAAATCTGTAGCCCATCCATGGAGACCGGAGTCTTCTCAGGAGGCAAACTATTAAATCTTCCATTTCGGTGCTAGCTTGGCCACAGTGTCTAGTGGATCTGACATGACTGAGATACCAGGGTATGAATATGGGAATTTCTGACTGAGAATTTCCAGAAAACCATAAAAATATTCTCATTTATTAGGTACTGGATTGTACTTTGCCTATGTGATTTGAAGAAACTGCCAAGTTCTAAGGGTTTAACTCTAGCTCCTTATACATTGATTCTTACAGCAGAAACATACCAGGGATTTTTAGAAAACACAGCACATTAAAGGAACACCAATTTTAGTAATACCAATGTGTGTGTGAGGAAACCCTGCAAGTCACATGGTATCATCGTGAAAGATTTCATTCTCAGCAGGTACATACCACTAAGAAGCGTAAGCGATGGAAGACTCACTTGAGTAACACTGAGAGGTGAAAAGGAAATCTGCCCTTAGGGCTAGGGCGACCAATCAGTAATAAAGCGCAAACACAACTACCTGGCTGTTTGTGGCAGGTGAGCTCTCTGCTGGTCAAGCAGAACCACTGTTTCTTGAAATTCCTTTTTTCAATCCAAGTTCTTCCCTGAGCTTTCTTATACATCTTACTGTCCAAACAACAGACATAAACATAAAATATTCCATGATTTAATTCAAAGAAAGAATTGCTTTTTTTATTTTTAAATGATATGAATGCTGTATACGATTTTATTGCAGATATAAAAATGTCTTTGCCAGCTCTGATTCTTGCTATCTTGGTCATAATAAAGAAATAAAGTCTTTAATTTGAAAAAAGTAATTGCACTACACAGAACACAAAAAGGGACAAATGAGTAACTTCTACCCTTCACTTCCAATAATAACAATTTGTCTTATGACTGCATTGTGCTATTTCGCCACAGTATCACAACACCCCCATAATCTCATCCTAACTGTGAACCATCTCAGAAACTATGCAGAATCATGTCTCTCTGAAATAAGGTCTGTAGAGACAGTGAAGGTGACTTACCTGACCAATCTCACTTCAGAAGTTACAACACAGAGACTCAGATCTCCTCACTCCAAGACCCACATTCTTTGTACTTACTTAAAGCCTATACTGAAATGCAACTTTCATGTTTGATTTCATTAAATTATCCTTCTTTCAAGTGCACAGCTTCATTTGTACCACTTGATTCTTTAGTTTCAGTAGATGAAATTTCATCCAAGAACTAAATGGGGGAAATGGGCAAGTATTACACTTTGTGGTAAGGTATAACATATGAATTCATTCCTTTTACATGTCATTGATTATTTTATGAACTTCTTCATTATTAAGGAATATATATATATACTTATACATATATATTTCTTGGAAATAAAAGTACTTCAGATTTAGTTTTTTTCAGATTATAAAATTCTTGCATTTACACAATGAGAATTAAGAGATGAGATTGATGTCTGAACATGAAATTTATTTATCAACTGATCAAGGACTTGCTGTCTAATGGAAAAGAGAAATGGAGAATTGCTGTCTAATGGAAAAGAGAAATTAAAGAGTGAAGAAGTACGAGTCCTATTTCCTCTTAAATGAACTGTTCAGTTTAGTTCATTAACTGGGTACTACAAACTCAAGACGCCAAAATTTCCTTGCTGTTTTCTTTGTAAGTTTCTATGTTGCTGCAATTAAGGCTTACTGTACATTCCAATAGAGATGACACGGATGGTCTCATCCCAAAGCACAATACGTAGCAGAATTTACAGTAGAACTTGTAGGGACGATCATTTTCTCCTAAGACTCAGGTAAACCAGAACCCACATTTGTGGTTTTTTCCAATGAAATATTTACTTCTAGGTTGCTAGAAGAAAATCTTGCTAGGTGAAAACTAAGAACAGTGTTCCCTTTTCATTATATGTGGGTGACAGGTCCAAGGTAACTGAAGAACTATGCTTCCACTCTGGTTCCCTGCCAATATCGACTCTGTGCAGCAGACTGCTCTAAGTGGGTCCCTGACACCCACATTGGAGATTACGATTGAGTTAGGGAATAGTTAATGCATAAGGTGAGGGGAGAAGCAATAATTGAGATGGCCTACAGACAGAGGGACTTAAGGACCCTGTCAGACAACACTTATTCTAGAATAAGCTTTAGTATCTGAAAGTGTCCTGGCATAGACAACAAATCACGTGGTCACCCTCTAACTATACAGATTCTCCCATATTAGGGAAGAGGGAAACGACTGAGTCACAATGGCCAACGTCGCTAGCAAGAGTACATGGGCATCATGAGCTTTTGCAACTTCTAGCAGTTGCTACACCTGAATAAGTAAATAATACAGAAAAGTAGGATATTAGAGAAAAATACTCTATGCGACCACAGGAAACTGAAATCAGAACTGAGACAGGAAGCATCCTGTGCTGTGTGATCATTTATTAGAATGTGACTAGGTGACTAGGGCAAGTCGGAACAGACTAAATTGGCAAATTGTAAGCCTTTCTCCACTGACACCACACACTCTGATTATATCAAGGGGAAAAATACAATGTTGCCATAGTCCAAGTTATAAAACATGGAAAACACCTCTAAACAAAACACAATGTATCATCTCTCCAACAAAAGTCAGTCTACATTGTTTCAAAAATATTCAACAGTGTTCTAGAAGTAAAAGGGCAGTTTTCCCTTTGCCTACTCTTTCCAAAGACTTGTCCTTCAATGGTTGCTGAAGAGGAAAAGTTCAATTGGTCTTGAGCTGTTAACAGTAAACAAACAAAAAACATTCTGACTTCAACTTTCTAAATCATTTACTTATGGAGCTTTGTGGGAATTTTAAAAGTCCAAAAATATATTTCAACAAAACATACCTTTGACAATCAATTGATAATTATGCTTCAGAAACAGAATAAAATCTTAAAATCTGGCCTTGTTAATTTGGATTTGCCAAATTAGGACTGAGATAAATCATATACAGTTCACTCATGAGGTTTCATTTAGATATAAAGAAAAGTTGAGTAATTTTTCCGGGTTTTGCAACATTGCTGTTTTATTAGACTGAAGACTCAAGTAATTAAAAATTACTTTAATTTCTGGGATCTGCATCTTCATTAGCAGCAAGAATGCATTTGCACTGTATCGGACTGCCTGGGTTCACACCTGGCTCTGGCTATGACCTCACTCCTGGTTCCTGCGAATGTAACCCCAGAAGATAGCCATCAGGGCTCCAGTCAAGCCAGGCCCAGTCCCAACTGTCCAGAGCATCTGGGAAGTGAGACCATGGTTGAGAGCCCCTTCTCTTTCTTCTCAAACAAATAAAACTTTTCCTTAACTAAAAATGTAGATTGGCTAAAACAGTCTCAACTCTTAAGTACAGTATTTTTTTTTAAACTGCAAAGCCTCATCTTAGGATATTATATACTGTGTACTTTTGTGCATTTATTTTAATCTACAGTAACTTCCTTTAGATTGATACCATAAGTCTACATTATTAAATGTTGAATAATTCATGTATTTTTACAATGCAAGTAATTGCTCAGTACACATCAGCTACCATGTTAACCCTTTACCCCCTGGACCGCAGGTTCTCAATCAGAAACAACTCTGTCCTTCAGAGGACTTTGGACAATTCCTGAAGTATTTTTGGTTGTCAAAATTGGGAACATACTACTGATATCATTAGGGAAGAAATCAAGGTTGCAACATCCTAAAACACACAGGCCAGTCCCTCAGAATCCAAAATTACTCAGCCCAAAATGTCAAACCCTAAACATTTGTGATCCACGGTACTAAGGCAATAGTAGCTGTCACTAAAACTCACTTTTAGGCATTTTTGTGGTTGAAAAACCTACCGCTTTATGAGAAAACTAAGAAAAAGGGTTATGATAGCCACAAACATTTGTTTAAACTTGCGATGACTTTCAGAATAGGAAATGTATTTCCCCAATGTTGTATGAAAAAAAAATTAGCTAATATTTTCAGAATAAAGCAATCATACCTTTTTAACTGCTATGATGTGCCCTTCTTGAAACATCTTGAAAAATTCACACATGAATGCTTCTTTGAAACTTGACTAAGGAAAAACACAGGGTTTACATATGCTAAATAGAGAACAAAAGAGACTGAAAACTACATCCCCTTAATAGACTTTCACTCTCAAGTGCATTAGAATGAAACTGTCATCTTTATTAGGTAACTGACACAAAGCACTGCCCTTAAAGACAGCTATCTTACCTGTATGTATCTATTTTTCATTTGTAATGAGGCGGCTGGAGAAGGAATCACATTTAGAAGTATAAAAACAAAAGAGGTAAAGACTGATCTTGCTTTTGGACAGACTCCCACAGCTTCCCAAAGTTTGAATGGTTTTTGAGATAAATTCCACAATATTGCAAATTGCTGTTGATGTTATATTGGGACTCTTAATTGACTGGGATGATATTATACCAGCTCTAACTTCGGACCAGAAATGGTCTCCCCAAGAAACTGTTCAACCCATCTGGACAATAAGTAGCTGGACTCCATGCTTGGTATATGTTTGCAAGGAAAGAATCTTGATTGAATTTGAACTGTAATGCTGCATCAAGGTGGAGGAATCCACCAGGGTGAGGGGAGGGTGAGGGGTGGGGGGATTCCCAGAGCCTATGAAACTGTCACATAATGCAAAATATTAATAAAAATCTATTTAAAAAAAAAGAGTTAATGTCTTAATGCAGGGCCCGTTCTCCCAAGGGTTAATTCCACAGCTTAGCTTGTTTCTCAAGGAGTAACAGGATGCACAATATTGACCTGATACATTTAGTTCCTGGCTTAACCACAAGTTCCTGCTTCCCTGCTTCTGGTTGATCAAGATGCCCTTGGGGGTCTTAGGAGCTGCTTGAACATTGGAAAAATACTGGAAAGAACCAGAGAGTATAAAAGGCAGACTGCAGTTCAATAAAGCAGCATTCTCTTTGCACGAATGGCCCAGTGTGTGTTGTCTTCTTTGTAACCCTAGTCCCTCTGCTGCTCTCGGGGTACACAGCGGCACGGGCGTTGCTGACATCTGAATTGTTCGTGCATCCTGCAGAATAGAAAAAATGCCAAAACTCCTGTTAAATTTTCAAAAAACAGAATTTGTATATAAAGTGATTTATGCTGCTCTAAAATAATGACTCAAAATACTCTTTTAAACCTGATACAATTAAAATCTATTTCAGGCTCCACACAACACGCAGAACACCTAGATATTAAGAGACAAAAGAGTACACATAAGGGTTGGTGTGGTGCTGCCACTGTAACATGGTTCTAACTGTGACTCACTAAGTTAAAGGAGTGGCCAATGTCATGCAGTTGTCAGAATGCCAACAGGCATTCAGAACTGACTTTACATCCCAAACTACTGTGTCTTCCTCACCCCACACAACTGAATGAACAATGCCTTCTGATGGTGAGTTTCCCAATGTCAGGAGCTAAGTTACTCTTCACTGCAAGTATTAAAACAGCTGTCTACCTAAGAGTCTAGAAGGAAGAAGGCAAAACTCAAACTAGAAGACTGATCTGGAACCCCAGGCTAGCTTAGAGAAACATCACACACTCTTCTAATTGTGTGAGCTTGAAGAAGTTACCGGGTTGTGATTTTTTACAGAATTTGCCTCATAGGGTTAGTAGGTAGACTAAATGAATGAAGTGTATGAAGTATTAGAAACAAGACCTATGGGAAAGTAAGCACCAAATAAATGTTGACATTGTTATTACCTGTTCTACAAATCAGCTACAGAAGTAATTAGATAAAATTATAAAATCTTTGGGACATAAAGTTTAAACAATCAGCAAAAATATACTAAGAAAGGAATAAACTAGAGCAAGAATGAACAACACTCTCTGCAAATTTACCCAATTAAATTGGACTTCAAAAACAAAAAAAATATATTTATACTGAACCTCAGGTGGATAAAGCGTAACAAAATGTATAAATAGTCAACAAATTATGTGTCAATGCAAGTTGCTACATCTTTCAAAAATGAACTGCTTCAAATTTCTGAGTTAAAAACATTTCACAGAGTAAACAGATCCAACTGTTTCAATACATCAAGAAGTCAAAAAAATATTAAAAACAGACACAAAACTAAACCTGTAATTAAATACAAGCCCCTCTGATATTAAAATGTACAAACATAACACTAAATAAAAAACAAGGAATCCATTTCATATTCACCACCATTCTTCAACAACGATCAACTTTCTATCATTCTTCTATAACATCTTATAACAAAAGTATCACCAAGAAAAACATCCAGTAAATTTAAGTAGTACTTATAAAACAGCCATGTAAAACTGGTTTTTCATTTAAATAAAAATTAATAGAAGCAAATAAAAATGGAACAAAGCTTTGAGAAGAACGAACACTTACTGGGTGAAAAGAATGAGGTGATACTACGGCTACAGCAAAGAAACGAAGGAACACAAAGCTGCTCACTGCAGAATACTGAACATGAGGGTCATCTGCAGAAAAAAATGGTGAAATGTCATGCACAAAAACACTGAATTTAACAAGATGATAAAGTAAAAAAATGTATACTAAATGGGACAGCAACAGAAGTTGTCTAATAAGGAGTAAGTTGATGAAATGATAGGAATGACTGACTAAATTAAGAGAAAAAAACCCTATTATTTGAAAGAAAATGAAAGTCAAAGCCATAAGGTTTGAATGAATCTTTTAATTAGAAAAATATCTCTTCACCTGCAAGAAAACACTCCTGGAATTATAACAAAATTATCTAGCACTCCCTAGTGGCAACACTGAATCCCTGTAGACTGGTACACAACTGCTTTCAGTTTTAGGTTGTTGTTTTAATTTTCCCACAAAAATGCTGCCAGTGACCCTGCATTAACGGTAACTGGGCAAGCTTCACTTTGAAGAGTCCACCAAAACTCCCTATTAAATGCAGAGACCAGAAGACTACTAATGGCTTATGATCAGTCACCAATAGCTTCTATTTTCAGAGTTGAGTCAACACTTAATTCAACAATAAAATGACACCAAAGAAATAAAAAGGTTGTGGTGAGGCAAAGAAATCCTCGCATTGCATCCTTCCAGGACCCCTCATGGGCACCAGTTTGTGTCCCAGCTACTCCAATTCCCTTCCAGCTCCCTGCTTATGGCTGGGAAAGCAGTAGAGGACGGTCCAAGATCCCCTGGGTTCAGATTGGTTTAGCTTTGACTTTTGGCCATTTGGGGAATAAACCAGCAAAGGGAAGATCTCTATATATCTGCCTCTCCAATAAAAAAAAAAAAAGGAAGTAAATCTTACAAACAAACAAAAAACCCTCTGGGTTTAGTTTGAGTTTTCCCTCTCATAAGTCATTCAGCGGATGACACTGATAAGGCAATAAATTTGTTCCTCAATAACTGCTTCCTATCTACCGCTTGCTACATGGACCCATATAATTCCAGAGTAGTAAAAACAAATGAGAAAATACAAAAGCAGTTTATGGCAACAAAATGATTACACCAAGGACGTAAAGACATTTGATATTTAAGCCAAGAAGAAAACAAAGGAGTTGAATTTGCATTAAAAACCCATACAGGTGCTAGTAATGTGGCAGAGTACAAGAAGCCTTGGCCTGCAGCAGCAGTACTTGTCTCAATGGCTGCTGGCTGCCACTGGCCTGTGGAGAATGGCCCAAGTGCATGGGCCCTCGCAGTTTGTGGGAGACCTGGAAGAAGCTCCTGGCTTTGGCTTGGCTTAGTGACATTGTGGCCATTTGGGGAATGAGGCAGCAAATGAAGATCTTTCTTTCTCTCTGTGTAATGCTCTAAAATAATAAATCTTTAAAACAAAAAACCAAATTTGCTGGTGAGGCACAATAGCCTAGTGACTAAAGTCCTTGCCTTGCATGACCTGGGACCCCATATGGGCTCAGGCTTGTATCCCAGCAGCTCCACTTCCTTTCTAGCTTCCTGGGAGATCTGGAAGAAGCTGCTGGCTTTGGATTGGCTCAGCGCTGGCAGTTGCGGCCACTTGGGGAGTGAACTAGCTGATGGAAGATCTTTCTCTCTGTTTCTCCTTCTCTCTGTAAATCTGACTTTCAAAAACAAAACAAAACAAACGAAAGACCACAAAGCATACTAGCTTGTAACTCTGATTTTCAATGTCTACTTAATAAGTAGTCAATGTGCAACAAAATAAAATAAAAGTTTAATAACCTACCTTTTTTTTTCCAAGTATAAAGGTTTGAATTTTTCCTCAGTTTCTAAATTCTATTAAGCTTTAAGGACACATCTTGTGGTTAGAAGGCATGCTACTTATGATCAAGGTATGTGAATAGCATTCTATGTATGTAAATAACTTGAATTGCTCTCCACTAAAGATAATAAGAAAAGGATAGAATAGCCTTTAGGAGAACAATACTGAGAATGCAAAGACCTGAAAATCAGGTAGTTTTCTTCTTTGCTCTTGAATAAATGCACTTCTATTCTCAAGTATATAGATGAAGTAAATCACTGTTAAAACCATTAGCAAATATTGAAGACCTGTTTCATGCAAAAGTTTTTCTGATCTAATTTTTTTCTTCACTAGTAATTCATCTAAAAAGATAATTTTGAAAAGTGAAATATTTGTGACAATACTATCGATAGCTAAAATCATAAAATGAGCATCATCAGAACAAGTTTGATAATATTTATGAAAATTCGTGGTGCTAAATAATGTGGAAACGGAAATCAAGCGCGAAAGGACTGATGGAAGAACACCCAGTGAGAATGGCAGAGATACAGCAGTACGCGTCTAGTTTAAAATATCTGTTGAATACTGGTCACTCAAAACCATGTCAATTCCATAATGTTGCAAATTGCTGTTGATGTTATATTGGGACTCTTAATTGACTGGGATGATATTCTACCAGCTCTAACTTCGGACCAGAAATGGCCTAGTGGCTAAGGTCCTCGCCTTGATCCCATATGGCCGCTGGTTCTAATCCCGGCAGCTCCAATTCCTCTCTGTCTCTCCTCCTCTCAGTATATCTGACTTTGTAATAAAAATAAAATAAATCTTTAAAAAAAAAAAAGAAAAAAAAAAAAAGAAACTGTTCAACCCATCTGGACAATAAGTAGCTGGACTCTATGCTTGGTATATGTTTGCAAGGAAAGAATCTTGATTGAATTTGAACTGTAATGCTGCATCAAGGTGGAGGAATCCACCAGGGGTGAGGGGAGGGTGAGGGGTGGGGGGATTCCCAGAGCCTATGAAACTGTCACATAATGCAAAATAATTAATAAAAAAATAAAATTAAAAATAAATAAATAAATAAGTAGTCAATGTGGTTATCCCAATCTAATTCACAATTTAAAAATATAATTTTAGTCAGCATTTGTCTTTGCATATGTTAATGTCTCAGCTCACCTTTTTTTTTAGATTTATTTATTTTTATTACAAAGTCAGATATACAGAGAGGAGAAGAGACAGAGAGAAAGATCTTCCGACCAATGATTCACGCCCCAGGTGACCGCAACGGCCGGTGCTGTGCCAATCCGAAGCCGGGAACTAGGAACTTCTTCGGGGTCTCCCACACGGGTGCAGGGTCCCAATGCATTGGGCCGTCCTCGACTGCTTTCCCAGGCCACAAGCAGGGAGCTAGATGGGAAGTGGAGCTGCCAGGATTAGAACTAGCGCCCTCATGGGATCCCGGCGTGTTCAAGGCGAGGACTTTAGCCCCTAGGCCATGCCATCGGGCCCTCACCTTTTTTTTGTTACAGACTAGATTTACCATTCCTATTTGAAGTTAACTTTTATGCTTTTATTAGCAAAGATTATGTAGACCTAAATTTATCTACAGGTAAGAGTTGGTGGTAAATTAAGCAATGAGGCAGAAACTACATTTATGTGTGCACACACTTAAAAGGACAGGACGAAATAGCAAAATCTCTCAGTTGCAGAAGTAAACTTAGCTCCACATAGCTGGATAAACACCCATACTTTAGGTAACTCCTATTCTTCCCTGTCCTTGCCCACTTAAGGGTGATCTGGAAAGACAGCTATAGCAAGTTTATTTTATCAAAGATGTGTTAGAATTAAAAGAATTCCAAAAACTGACAGAGGCAGCAACTCCTAATCTGTAAAATGTTACCAAGTAGAAGTCTGACATACTTCTCAAAATCAAAACAGGCCAGTTATAATACATGTGCCTCAAAATTTAATGTGTGTTAATTCCAATAATGATGTTTCTAAAGTCTTAATATGATTTTTGTAATGCTTTTTTGCAACCAAAACAGAATTTTTTAAAGATTTATTTTTTTTAAATTTTTATTGGAAAGGCAGCTATACAGAGAGGAGCAGAGAGAGGAAGATCTTCCATCCGATGGTTCACTCACCAAGCGGCCACAACAGCTGGAGGTGAGCCAGTTCAAAGCCAGAAGCCAGGAGCTTCTTCCAGGTCTCCCACATGGGTGTAGTGTTCCAAGGCTTTGGGCCATCCTCGATTGCTTTCCCAGGCCACAAGCAGGGAGCTGGATGGGAAGTGGGAATGCTGGGATTAGAACCGGCACCCACATGGGATCCTGGTGCATTCAAGGCGAGGACTTTAGCCCCTATGCTATCGTGCCTGGTCCAAAACAGAATTTTCAAACTGTCAAATCAAGTCAACTGTATGGAACATAATATTCTCACTACTTGAATGTGTGAAACTGGAGAATTAGTTGGATTAAGTAATAAAGGCATTTTAACTATATGTAATTATGTTCAAGTTGCATAAGTAGCTGGTATGAATTTTATATAAATTTTTCACAAGTTCAACATTTTTGCCTTAAAGCTAGTAGTGGGGCCCAGCATGGGAACCTCGTGGCTAAAATCCTCACCTTGCATGTCCCGGGATACCATATGGGTGCAAGTTTGTGTCCCAGCTGCTCCACTTCCTTTCCAGCTTCCTGTTTGTGGCTTGGGAAAGCAGTGGAGGATGGCGCAAAGCCTTGGGACTCTGCATCCGTGTGGGAGACCCGGAGGAGGCTCCTGGCTCCTGGCTCTGGATTGGCACACCTCCAGCCACTGCGGTCACTTGGGCAGTGAATCGGTGGATGAAGATCTTGCTCTCTGTATTTCAGACTTTCCAATAAAAAATAAATAAATCTTTAAAAAAACAAAAGCAAATAGTGATTTTGTATTAAGTTGCCATTGTATAGAATTAAGTGGAATATATGCTTGATATTATAAGAAAATTAAATTGACTGTCTTATGAAAAAGAGCCATTTTGAAAACTAAAGACCATGAGTGAAGTCTTAAATACTTCATCAAACCAAATATATAGTATCTAAAAAAAGATTTAATTAAGATTTAATGAGGTACTTACTTGGAAATTTCTGACTAGCCTTTTGCCTTAGAGAATAAAAGACATTACATATTACAGTGGGGCAGCTCATACTTGATTTCACTATTGTATTGAATAATTTGTCTACATAGTAGCGCAGATTCTCCTACAAAATTAAAGATAACATTAAAATTTTTACTTCTGTAAGTCACAAAATAGCTTCACGAATAAGTATATAATGACAATGAAATTTGGATTCACTAACTAGTATTCTAAAACTCTGCTTCCCTTCTCTCAACATCCAGAGAGGACAATTTATATTCTCACTTTATTTAACACGTTCAGACTCACTAGACATTAAGAAATGAGCATATAAACCTCGCAAAAAGCGTAAACAAGAAGATAAAGATGCAGTCACAAAAATACAGTGACAGTGTTCTTCCCTGTAGGGAAAACATGGGACCCTCAGTCACTTCCTGGAGTCCCTGAAACACCATGTCACTCACACGGAATCAGTCTTACCCCAAGGAATGACTACTGTGGCAGCTGGAATGAGACCCAGCCTAAGTCTAATATTTGTTACCTAGAAAGAGACAATGGAGAACAAAAACAGAGGAAACTACTGAGGAAACAGTCTGAAAACTAGCCCTAAGAAATGCGGCTCGCAGTAAAGGCTGGAATAAATTGCACTTCTTCCTTCCACACAGTATTACCACGGCTCAAGTGAGAGACACACACTCTAACGACCAAGTTTCATGCAGTGGTGAAGTGAACAAGGACTTACCTTATTGCTTTCTACATTATCTCCTTCTTTTAATGTAATAGGATCAATCTCACAAGATTTTGAGGATTCACATATCTAGAAAATAAATGAATCAGTTTATTCTTACATATTTGACAAAATGAAGATATTAAACTTTTATTGTTTTAATTTTCATAATTAGTATAGCATTCACATCCAGAGAAAATATATATATAATGTATAGTTTCCCTAAAGAACTACACTGAAAAGTATTTATCAATTATTTGAAACTCTAAAACTGAAATTCAGTTGACAAAGAAATAACTATGTAGATCACATTATAATGTGGCCTTTGAGCAAAAATCCACTAAAAGAAAAGTTAATAGTTTAAGTTCAGCCTTATTTTGGAAACACAGGAAGGGTGTCACTTCCATCAAAAGATCACATGTTGAAACAGACTGCTGTAATATCACCAACCATCATTATTATAGATACAGCTTGTAGCTCATCTAGAACAGGTTTTACTGTTACTTTCAGGTAGTGACCTCCCACTATTTTCATCATCTCGTCCAAACACAGGGTGGCCAAAGAATTTCCTCTAAAAATTGTGTTTGCATCTCTGAAACAGAAATAGAAATACATGAAATCAAGCATAGTTAGAAAAAAAACCCCACTAAAACCAAATCTGTTAACATCAACAACTTTAATAATTTTTGCCTTCTAAACTTCACAGCCACAAGCTTTTCAAACTGACCAAAATTACTTAACAAAAGCAATGTGAAAATCAAGGTGAAAATCAATATTAAAAATATTTATGAACAGACAGAAGAAGCAGAGAGAAAGAATAAAATAACAGTGTCGGATGACGATGGGAATAGGAAGCAACTCCCATGGTTTTCATAATAAAGTGTCGCACACATGCATATACGAGTGCTATAGGAAGGATGGGGGGAGATCAGGTTCTACCTCGTTCTTTTAGTTGTAACATGTGAACCATCACACTAAGTAGTAAGATTGACAATACAAAGGAAATTTAGTCACGGAATAAAAAGCAGATTCTTCACTGTTATCCTTACTACTGGTGGACCCTGTTTGATAACTTAATAAACTTAATAAATGTTAATTATGTATTATTGTTAATAATATACATGTTAACATAAATGTTAATATAAATATAAATGCTAATTACTGTGTATCCTTTAGATCTAATTCAGCTACTGCAGTGGCAAAAGGAACAAGTTTATCATGGTGAAGCAACAGCCGGACAAGCAGCAAAACAGCATCATTTTTGTCTCCACATATTTCACCCAAAATGTAAGCAGCCGAGGCAGATATTGGCTAGAAAAACAGAAAGGTAGAAAACAGGTGCAAAATCAAGCAGACATTACTAAATGTTTCATCTCTGACCTATTTTACACCATTAACTATAATTGTTAACAGAATAATATTTAAGTGTCAACATTTTTATCAGAGATGAAGTTTGGAGCACAAGATTGGCATCAGTACAAACATACATAGTTTTAATCAAACTTGATATTCCAGAATTTTCATCACAAAACTACTTTGGCCTTTTCATATTAAATCATGTACTTCAGATTTTACCTGAACATCCGGTGATTTTAGCAGCAAAGTTTTCAAAGGACCGCAGTGCTCTGAAGGAAGCACATAGTCCTCAGTGCAGCATATATGCAATCGAAGAGACCCCAGGTCATCAGTTTTGGGTGTCTTGTTTCCATTGTCTCTTGGCTGTAGCAAGTACCTAAAGTAAAAACACAAGTAATCCCATGTTACATTAGGGAGCCCACAAGCTGTAAGGTAAGAAAATACATAAACAAAACAAAATAAAGCAAACAAAAAACTAAACACAAAAGGCAACTCATTATTTAAAGTTACGACATTTGATAAGTGGTAGCTACTAATATTCAGGGGCTTAATGTTAGTTATATACTGAAGTAAGAGGCTGCAAACAAATTTTTAATTCAGGAAACAAACATAGATATATAAAAACTAGGACCTTCAAAGGAATTAAATAAAATTTGATTTGCTTCCAGGTTTAGAAAAAAAAAAGATACAACATCTAAAAATTCAGCAAGATTTTACTAAATTCAAGAAAAGCATTATCTTTAATGTAGGTATGTTTCTAAACTTTTATTCACCAACTTTTAAGTTTAAATTTTATATACAGAATTGACTTTAAAACGAATGTCACTCCTGCATTGTAGTATATCTTACTTATTTTAACAAAAGGCTTGCTTCTTAAAACAAACTTAAATGTTTTTGGAAAAATGTGATTTACATGAATATTTTCAGGAAAGAAGGGGCAAAAAATAATATGTGTAAAATAGAGGCAGTTTTAAATACTCAAGTAAAGAAAAGTGCTTAGAAACCAGAAGTTTTCAGAACTCATACTGGAAACTGAATAATTTTACAAAAAAATTTTTATTATGGATGTTCAAAAAAGGACACTAGATAGTAATATGTTGAAATGCATATTACCTAGCTTGAGCAACTACATATATATATATATTAATATTTGTTTGTTTTTATTGGAAAAGAAGATTTACACAGAGAAGGACAGAGAGAAAAGATCTATTTGATGTTTCACTTCCAATGGCCACAACAGCTGGAACTGAGCCAATACAAAGCCAAAAGCCAGGAGCCCCTTCTGGGTCTCCCATGTGGGCGCAGGGTTCCAAGGCTTTGGGACATCTTCCATTGCTTTCCCAAGGCCATAAGCACAGACAGGAATTGGTGCCCATATGAGATCCCGACGCTTGGAAGTGGAGGATTAGCCAGATGAGTTAATGCCCCGGCTCCTTCAACAACTATCTTAAAACTATTCTTAGGCCTGGCTAGTGGCTGAAGTCCTCGCCTAGCTCGCGCCAGGTTCCCATTTGGGCACCACTTCATGTTCCAGCGGCCCCACTTTCCATCCAGCTCCCTGTTTGTGGCCTAGAAAGGCAGTAGAGGATGGCCCAAGCCTTGGGAGCCTGCATAGGAGATCTGGAATAAGTTCCTGGCTTCAGATCAGCTCATCTCTGGCCATTGCGGCCACTTGGGGAGTGAGTCAGTGGATGGAAGATCTACCTCTCTGTCTCTTCTCTTCTCTGTATATCTAACTTTCCAATAAAAATAAATAATAGGGGCCGGGCACAATAGCGTAGTGGTTAAAGTCCTCACCTTGCACGCGCCGGGATCCCATATGGGATTCCCATCCAGCTCCCTGCTTGTAGCCTGGGACATCAGTTGATGGCCCAAATCCTTGGGACCCTGCACCCGCTTGGGAATAAATAAATCTTTAAAAATAATAATAATAAATCTTAAAAAAAAAAAACAGTATTCTTGTTCAGTCTTACCTCTACTCATTCTCCCAGCTGGTTCCTGCATTAGTATTAGAAAACAATTTCTAATTATTTTACAATTTATCACTTTACAAATATTGTATAATTTTATCATTCCTTTTTAACTTATTAGCTTCATAAAGGATATTTGGAAGTTTTGGGTTTGCATTTACATTAACTGGCTATGTCCGCCCCTTACAGACTAATCTGTTTAAATTTACATAATTTTAATAAACAAAGCAAGTTGTTAAAAACAGGAAGCAAGAGCTTAATAAAATATTAGCTTTGAAACAGAAAAGAGCACTAAAGAATTACCTAAGAAAAACTTAAAGACAAAGAAATACAAGGAGAGAAATTCAGAAATTTTGTCATACTTCCATCTCCAGAACTTTTGCTCTCTGACAGAAGAAACAGTAATTTAAAGATAGGGTCATTGAAGACATTAGAAAAAGGCCTATTAAGGGACTGTAGAACTTATCGTCCCAGGACATATGCAGGTGTTTCAGTGAATCAGTGGTTGGAAGATCTTAATCTGCAACTCTGCCTTTCAAATAATCTTTAGGAAAAAAAAAGTCAGTATTTGAAAAATTGTTAACCATAAGGCTTGGGTAAACTGAGGTAGACAGACAAAGCTATAATTACTCGTATACAATGCTACACAAATTGAAAAATAGCTACTCGGAGGCAACTCTACTAATATATATATTTTTAAAGATTTATTTTTATTGCAAAGTCAAATATATAGAAAGGAAGAGAGACAGAGGAAGATCTTCCGTCTCATGATTCACTCCCCTAGTGACCACAATGGCCGGAGTTGAGCTGAAAGCCAGAAGCTTCCTCCGGGTCTCCCACATGGGTGCAGGATTCCAAGGCCTTGAGCCATTCTCTACTGCTTTCCCAAGCCACAGGCAGGGAGCTGGATGGGAAGTGGGGCCGCTGGGACACGGAGTGGCACCCATATGGAATTCCAGCGTGCACTAGGCGAGGACTCTGGCCACTAGGCTACTGTGCCCGGCCCTCTAATGTTCTATTATCTTAAACATGACTATTGCCAATGGATTTACTAAAAATAAGAAATCTTTTCTAAATTCAAATAATGAAAAGATACACTTAAAAAAATGAGACAAAGAAAATGATCAAGGTCAAGGTGCCCAAATTAATAAACTAGAAAACCAAATCATCTCAAAATGTGTAAATGTCTAAGCCTAATCACTTAATTTATCTACTGTTTGGCCCTGATAAAACTAAAAATGGTAACATGGAAAAGATACTTTCACTTGTTGTCACTCCTAAATGTTGCTTTACATGTTGACTCTTCAGCAGGAAATTGCTATGTAAATTTGTACAATCACAAAGGATTTTGACAAACTGTCATTGTAGAACCTGGTGAAATGAGATTGAATTAGATCATCCTTAAGGTTCTCTGTATAAGATTTCAAACAGTGGAACACTATGCCAGAGCAAACGAAAGATGTGGACATTTTGTATAGTATTGATTTAGAACAATGATAACGATGATGGTAACGATTACAACAATAATAGTGTAGGTTAGACATAAATACAGTACTTGGAGCTTTCTTTACATGAATTCATTTCATTTGCTTAACTTTAGGAGCCAGGTATGAGTTCTATCAATCCCATTTTATGCCAAAGAAATCTTTTTACAGTCAGAGGAACCTGTTCACGGTCACACAGTTCATGGAAAGGATGGGATCTGAACCAAGGCAGTTATGTTCCAGAGCCCATACTCTTAACTTTTGTCAAGGGTCAGAAGGCGTTTATTCACTGATGTCCTGCTATATTGTTATGTGAAAAAAGCAGCGTGGAGAATAGGATCCAACATACATCCATTTACATAAAAAGGGGGAAAAGATACATATTTGCTTGTGCATACATAAAAGGAAAGCAAACATACTTTTCAAACAATAGAATTAAAGTACTTACTAACTACCTATGAAACTGTGTTACATAATACAATGTAATTAATGAATCAAAAAATAATAATAAAAAAAAAATAAATGAACATTTTAAAAAATGAAAAAAAAATAAAGTACTTACTAACACTGTAATTCTTGTTAATATCAACACTAGCAAGAATATGCTTGAAATGCTAAAAGTAAAGTTTGTTGTGTTTTCATGCAGTTATCATTAACCCCACAAGGGGATGCCATATTCAGTAACAAATTAACAGGCTCAGTTTTATTTCCAACTTAAAAGGAAATAGTAATCATATTTTTATTTACCCTTACGTTAGTATCAATGAATTAGTAGGTATTTGTTTCATGTTGTAAATTTTGGCATTTACATTTAAGGCAGGTTGCTTCAAAATATACCTAGTGTTGGCAAAAAAAGCACTTTGAGAATAAAATTAATTTCTATTACCGTTCTTTTATCCCACCATGGTAACTGAACACAGTTTTGTCAAATTTGGAACCTTGACTAGAGATAGTTCCACTTAAAATAAGGGCTGTGTGGCACACTTCAGATTCACCCAGAGGAACCCTGGGAGGCACAACTCACCTTTTCTTCTATACTGAGTAGCACCGGAAAAAAAAATATTTGGCAAATTGAGCTTAGAAATTCCCATTTTAAAAATATGTATTATTTGTAGAAAGTAAAGGGGCTGGCGCTATGGTATGGACGGCTAAGTGGCTGCCTGGGACACCAGCACCTCCTAGGGTTACCCATTCAAATCCTGACTGTCCCATGGCCTGGGACAGCAGTGGAGGAGGCCTCGCTTTGGGACCATGCCATCCACATGTGTGATCTTGATGAAGCTCGTGGCTTCAGTTTGACTTAACCTCAGCCTTTGAAGCCATCTGGGGAGTGAGCCAGCAGAACGATCTTTCTGTTAACTCTCTCAAAACAAATAAAATAAATCTTTAAAAAAAGGAGGGGGGGGAATGACAGGCACCAAAGTTTTATCCATTTTTCCATAGCGATTGTGAAAAGCTCTGAACAATCTATTTAACATTAGTTTAATCTCATTATTAGAGTCATGAAACGGTAAGGTAACACTGAAGTCATTACTGAGCTTCCACGGCTCCTGTCAAGCATATTAAACAACAGCTCCATAACATTCATACCACAGCAAGGAAAACAACTGAGGGCCTCCCCAGGGTGTAAGGGAAGGCAGTTCCCATGGGCCCCCGAGTCCTCTAAATGGCCTCCGCTTCCAGATACGCGCAGTTCCTACGATCCATACAGTTTGTGAATTGTAGATGCTGATTTGTAAACAAGCATGTTTGTTAATTGTTATTTTTTCTTTTTAAAAAAATATGTATTTTATTAATTACATTGCATTATGCTCTGGGATTCCCCCAACCCCTCCCCGTGCCCTCCTTCCATGGTGGATTCCTCCACTTTGTTGCTGTATTACAGTTCAAATTCAGTCAAGATTCTTTCATTGCAAGAGTATACCAAGCATAGAGTCCAGCAACTTATTGTCCAGGTAAATTCAATGGCTTCTTGGGGAGACCATCTCTGGTCTGCAGGCAGAGCTGGCAGAGTATCATCCCGATCAATTTAAAGCCACAACATAACATCAACGACAATTTACAACATTATGGAATTAATTGAGATGGTATTGAGTAACCAATATGTTAAAAAATGCAAGTTCTTAACTATATTCTGTGACTGCTACATTGACATTTCTTTTTTCTTTTCTTTTTTGTTTCTTTTTTTAATATACTTATTTTTTATTAATTACATTGCATTATGTAACACAGTTTCATAGCCTCTGGGAATCCCCCAACCCCTCCCCGCACCCTCCCTCCATGGTGGATTCCTCCACCTTGTTGCTGTATTACATTTCAAATTCAGTCAAGATTCTTTCATTGCAAGAGTATACCAAGCATAGAGTCCAGCATCTTATTGTCCAGGTAAATTCAATGGTTTCTTGGGGAGACCATCTCTGGTCTGAAGGCAGAGCTGGCAGAGTATCATTCAAATCAACTTAAGGCCACAACATAACATCATGACAATTTACAACATTATGGAATTAATTGACATGGTATTGAGTAATCAATATGTTAAAAAAAATTCAAGTTCTTTTTTTTTTTTTAATTATTTATTATTTAACTTCAGTAATTACATTGTATTATGTGACACAGTTACATAGATACTTGGGTTCTCCCCACCCCTCCCCAAACCCTCCCACCATGGTGGATTCCTCCACCTTGTTGCATAACCACAGCTCAAGTTCAGTTGAGATTTCCCCATTGCAAGCATATACCAAACATAGAGTCCAGCATCTTATTGTCCAGTCAAGTTCAACGTCTTCTTAGGTATACCCTCTCTGGTCTGATGACAGAGCCAGCAGAGTATCATCCCAGTCAATTGAAAGCTCCAACATACCATCAGCAAAAATTTACATCATTATGGAATTAATTGACATAGTAATGAGTAACCAATATGTTAAAAGTAAATGCGGGTTCCCAGCCACCTTCTGTGACGACCTCACCTATACTTCAATTTTAGTTTATACACAACATATAACATTCAACACATAACATGTTATACATAACATCATATCATCTTAAATTAAGGCAAACATGTGGTATTTAACCTTTTGGGATTGGCTCATTTCCCTTAGCATTATGGTTTCCAGTTTGGCCCATTTGGCCACAAAGAACTGCATTTTGTTTTTTTTATTTATTTATTTTTTATTATTATTATTTAACTTCATTAATTACATTGTATTATGTGACACAGTTACATAGATACTTGGGTTCTCCCACCCCTGCCCAAACCCTCCCACCATGGTGGATTCCTCCACCTTGTTGCATAACCACAGCTCAAGTTCAGTTGAGATTCCCCCATTGCAAGCATACACCAAACATAGAGTCCAGCATCTTATTGTCCAGTCAAGTTCAACGTCTTCTTAGGTATACCCTCTCTGGTCTGAAGACAGAGCTAGCAGAGTATTATCCCAGTCAATTGAAAGCTCCATCATACCATCAGCAAAAATTTACATCATTATGGAATTAATTGACATAGTAATGAGTAACCAACATGTTGAAAGTAAATACGAGTTCCCAGCCACCTTCTGTGACCACCTCACCTATACTTCAATTTAGTTTATACACAACATATAACATTCAAAACATAACATGTTATACATAACATCATATCATCTTAAATTAAGGCAAACATGTGGTATTTAACCTTTTGGGATTGGCTCATTTCCCTTAGCATGATGGTTTCCAGTTTGGCCCATTTGGCCACAAAGAACTGCATTTTGTTTTTTTTAATAGCTGAGTAGTATTCCATGGAGTAGATGAACCATAGCTTTCTTATCCAATCCTCTGTTGATGGGCATTTTGGTTGCTTCCATGTTTTTGCAATTACTGATTGTGCTGCTATGAGCATAGGAGTGCATGTTGGTTTCTCATAGAACAAGTGTTCTGGATATATTCCTAGGAGTGCTATTGCTGGATCATACGGTATGTTGAATTTGAGTTGTTTGAATATTCTCCATACTGATTTCCATAGAGGCTGTACCAGCCTGCAGCCCCACCAGCAGTGGAGTAGGGTTCTCTTTTCCCCACAACCTCGCCAACAAGTGTCGTTGGTGCTTTTATTCATGTGGGCCAGTCTTACTGGTGTTAGGTGGTACCTCATTGATGTTTTAATTTGGATTTCCCTTATTGCCAGGGAACTTGAGCATTTTTTCATATGTTTATTTGCCATTTGGGTTTGTTCCTTTGTGAAGTGTCTGCCCATTTCCCCTGCCCATTTCTTGAGTGGGTTGTTTGTTTTGACATTTTGGTTGTTTTGTAGCTCTTTGTATATTCTGGATATTAGCCCTCTATCACCTATGTCGTGTGCGAAGATCTTCTCCCATTCTGTGGGTTGCCTTTTTACTTTGTTGATTGTTTCTCTAGCTGTACAGAAGCTTCTTAGTTTGATGAGGTCCCAATTGCTTATTTTGGTCTTGATTTCTACTGCATCTGGAGTCTTTTTTAGGAAGTGAGGGCCAACCCCTAAGTGTTCCAGTGTGTTTCCAACATTTTCTTCCAAAAGTTTGAAGGTTTCTGGATGTAGGTTTAGATCTGTTATCCATTTAGATCTGATGTTAGTGTATGGTGAGAGATGTGGATCTATTTTTTTGTTTCTGCAGGCTATCAACCAGTTGTCCCAACAGCATTTATTGAACAGACCTTCCCATTTGCCTGGGTTGTCGTTTGTCTTTTTGTCAAAGATTATTTGGCTGTATCTGTGTGGGTTTCCTTCTGGCGTTTCTATTCTGCTCCATTGATCTTCCTCTCTATCTTTGTGCCAGTACCACGCTGTTTTGATAACCACTGCCCTATAGTATGTCCAGAGGTCCAGAACTGTGATTCCCCCTGCTTACTTCCTGTTCTTCAGGATAGTTCTAGCTATCCGTGGTTTTTTGTGCTTCCAGATGAACCTTTGGATCATTGTTTCCACTTCCATGAAGAATGTTTTGGGCAATTTGATTGGGATTGCGTTGAATGTATATATTGCTTTTGGCAGTATAGACATTTTAATGATATTGATTTTACCTATCCAGGAGCATGGGATGTTACTCCATCTTTTGAGGTCTTGTTCAATTTCTTTTTTAAGCAGTTTGTAGTTTTCTTCAAATAAGTCTTCTACATTTTTGGTTAGATTTATTCCCAGATATTTCATACTTTTCTCTGTTATTTTGAATGGTATCTTGCTGGTTAAGTCTTTTTCCATCTTGGGGCTGTTCGCATACACTATGGCTGTTGATTTTTGTTCATTAATTTTGTACCCTGCCACTCTACCAAACTCTCGTACAAGTTCTAGCAGTCTCTGTATTGAGTCTCTTGGCTCTTCTACATAAAGAATCATATCATCTGCGTATAGTGAGAGCTTGACTTCTTCGTTTCCCATTTGGATTCCTCTGATTTCTTTTTCTTGTCTTATGGCCTCAGCGAGTACCTCTAGGACTATGTTGAATAGTAGTGGAGAAAGTGGACATCCCTGTCTTGTTCCAGATCTCAGTGGGAAGGGTTCCAGCTTTTCTCCATTCAGTATGATGCTGGCATTGGGTTTTTCATATATGGCTTTAATTATGTTGTGGATTTTTCCATCTATGCCTACCTTGGTTAGGGTTTTTAGTAGGAAGTGATGTTGGATTTTGTCGAAAGCTTTTTCTGCATCTATTGATACTATCATGTGATTCTTGTTTTTCAGTTTTTGGATGTGGTGTATCACATTTATAGATTTTCGAATGTTGAACCATCCCTGCATTCCAGGGATGAATCCTACTTGATCTGGATGAATGATCTGTCTGATGTGTTTTTGAATTCTGTTGGCTAGGATTTTGTTGAGAATCTTAGCATCAATGTTCATCAAAGAGATAGGTCTGTAGTTTTCCTTCTCTGTTAGTTCTCTGTCTGGTTTTGGGATTAAGGTAATGTTGGCTTCATAGAATGAGTTTGGAAGGGTTGCCTCTTTTTCTATTGTTTTGAAGAGTTTGTAGAGGATTGGGGTCAGTTCTGTTCGGAATGTTTTGTAGAATTCTGTAGTGAAGCCGTCTGAGCCTGGGCTTTTCTTTGTTGGGAGGTCTTTAATCACTGATTCAATCTCTACTTCAGTTATGGGTTTGTTCAGGTCGTTTGTTGCCTCTGGGCTAAGTTTTGGCAAGTGGTAGAAGTCTAAGAACTTTTCCATTTCTTGGTGATCTTCTGATTTGTTGGAGTACAGTGCTTTGTAGTAATTTCTAATTATGGCCTTAATGGATGCGGTGTCTGTTGTTATGTTGCCTTTTTCATCTTTGATGCTGTTAATTCTTGCCTTCTCTTGTTTTTTCTTTGTCAGTCGGGCCAGTGGAGTGTCTATCTTGTTTATCTTCTCAAAAAACCAGCTTTTTGATTCATTGATTTTGTGTATGGTTTTTTTTATTTCTATCTGGTTGATTTCCTCCCTTGTTTTGATGATTTCTTGTTTCCTATTGTGTGTGGGGCTCTTCTGCTGTTGTTTTTCCAGTTCCTGGAGGTGTGTGTTTAGTTCCTGTATTTGGCGCCTCTCTTGGGCCTTGACATGAGTTCCAATTGCGATGAGTTTACCCCGTAGCACTGCTTTGGCAGTGTCCCACAAATTTTGGAATGTTGTGTCAGAGTTTTCATTGGTTTCCATAAATTTTTTGATCTCATCTTTAATTTCTTCTCTGATCCATTGTTCGTTTAGTAGCATATTGTTCAGCCTCCAAGAGTTTCTATATTTCCTGGGGCATTTTGAATTGCTGATTTCCAGTTTCATTCCGTGGTGGTCTGAGAGGGTACATGGTATGATTCCTATCTTTTTGAAGTTATTTAAGTTTGCTTTGTGTCCTATCATGTGGTCGATCCTGGAGAAGGTGCCATGCACTGCTGAAAAAAATGTATAATCTGTGGCCTTAGGGTAAAAAATTCTATAAATGTCAACCAAGTCCAGTTGTTCTATTGTTTGTATGAGTTCTGTTGTTTCTTTGTTGAGTTTTTGTTTTCTTGATCTGTCTATTGTTGTTAGTGGGGTGTTAAGATCACCCACTATTATTGTGTGCATATCTATGTCTCCCCTTAAGTCCGTGAGTAATTGCTTCACGTAGCTAGGTGCGTTTGAATTTGGTGCATATATGTTCACAATGGTAATTACTTCCTGATGGATCAGTCCCTTCACCAATATATAATGTCCTTCCCTGTCCTTTTTGATGTGTGTCAGATTGAAGTCCACATCATCTGAAATTAAGACAGCTACCCCAGCCTTTTTTTCTCGTCCATTGGCATGAAATATCTGTTTCCAACCTTTCACTTTCAGCTTCTTCGAATCTCTTCTGGTTAGATGTGTCTCTTGTAGGCAACAGATAGTTGGGTGCTGTTTGATAATCCATTCTGTTAATCAATGCCTTTTGATTGGTGAGTTCAGGCCATTTGTGTTGAGAGTTAAAATTGAGAGGTTGTGATTTTGCCCTGCCATACTTGTTTTTGTGGGTGTTGATATCTGTGTTATTGCCCTTCCTTGTGTGGACTTTAGTGGGGAGACCTTCCTGTTTGCCATCTTTGCTTATGATTCACCTCCTTTTTTTCTGGAATTAGTGCATTTCTAAGGAGATTTTGTAGAGCTGGTTTTGTGCTGGCATATTCTTCTAATTTCTCTTTGCTGTGGAAGTATTTGATTTCGTTCTCAAATACGAATGAGATCTTTGCTGGGTACAATAGTCTTGGTTGACAGTTGTTCTGATTCAGGATTTGGAAGATCTTTGTCCATTCTCTTCTTGCTTGTAAGGTCTCTTCAGAAAAGTCAGCAGTGATCCTGATTGGTTTTCCCCGGTATGTGATCTTTTCTCTGCTTCGTACTTGTCTCAGGATTCTTTCTTTGTCTTCGTTGGAGTGGAACTTGAGCACCATATGTCTGGGTGAAGGTCGCTTTGGGTCATATCTGCTGGGAGTCCTCTGACCGTCCTGGATTTGAGCTGGATTCATGTTCCAAGTGTTTTGAAAGTTTTCCTGTATAATTTTGTCGAGCACCATTTGCATTCCTGATTCTTTTTCCGCTCCTTCAGGAAGGCCAATAATCCTAATATTTGATTTTCTGAGGTTGTCTTTCATTTCTTGTATGGTCTTATTGGCTTTGTTCAGACTTGACTCCAGCTGTTTAATGAACTGGGTATGTTCGTTTTGTGTGTCTTCCGTTTCAGAGATCCTCTCTTCTGCTGTATTTGTTCTGTTGGTTAGGCTCTCAATTTTGTGCTCTAAGTCAAGGATTTTACTTTTCATTTGTTGTATTTCTGAGGCTATGTGGTTCTTGAATTCCTTGAAGTCCTCCCAATTCTTCTCATTGTCTCTGACATATTTTAACATTATTTTTTTGAATTCCTTGTCTGGTAGATCTTCTATGTCTTCATCTCGCATCTCCGAAATAGACATTGGCTTTCAATCCTTTATTGGTAGGGTGTTGGCACTCTCATCTGGATCATTACCTTTTCTGGTATTTCTTCCCATTGTGTTAGTGTTTCTTTTTTGAGAGACCTAGGCACCAGTGTGCTGAGGGGTCTCCAAGCACTATCCTGTAGAGATCGGAGTCTGCAGGCGTAGAGTAGCAGGGTGTGGGAATTTTCAAGGCACTTTTGGTGCGTCTCCAGAACACTGGACCTCAGGGCGCCACTTCCAGGGCCCAGAGGATTCAAAGCGCACTCTCAGCTCGTCCCCTACAGGTATGCTACCACAGGGCGTGGGGGAGTGAAGGCACTCTCTGTGCGCGCCCCCTGTGCACTGGATCACAGGGCTCAGAGCAAGGGACTATAGGGCGTGGGGTGTTCCAGGTGCTCTCTGGAAACGCCTCCTGCGCAGGTCCGCCCACCCCAGCACTTGCAGGGGACCGACCGCCCCGGCGCTAGCAGGGAACTGCCCAGCCCAGAGGCGTGCTTGGGTTCCTGTGGGATAGCACCGCCCAGCTGAGTGCCAGACCGCAAAGGCACAGGGGAGTATCCAGTGTGCCTTTTACCTTCCTGCCAGACACAGTTTTGGCAGTTTCAAGGCACTCGCCCTGTGTCTCTAGAGGCTGGAGTCTGGGGGGGGGGAGGGGCGGGGAGACGAGCACCAATTGTGTTCAGGCTCTGTCCGTGCCCCTGGGGGGCCAACTCCCAAAGCCTCCAACCCACCACTGTCCCCACCCAACTCACTCAAACCTCAGGTTCTTGCAGTCTGCCTCTTCCTCTGGTGGGAATCCTGGCCGCCGGTGCGTCTCCCGACTGCTGCGTCCGTTGCTGGTCTCCGCGGGTCGCGATGGAGCCTGGAGGCTGCGGCTGGTGCAGGTCCCGGGGGTTGGCAACCAGGGTGGGCAGATGCCTGCGGGTCCCGGTGATTCAGGGTCCTGGTGTCCGCAGCGGGGCAGGTCCTGGCGAGTCCTGGTGATCAGGGTGAGCAGATGCCAGCGGGTCCCAATCACCGCCGGTCCTCACGGCCACAGCGTCTGCTGGTCGGTCTTTGAGTGGGTCGGCGGCTTTCAGCGTCTGCACTCAGAGGTGACTCAGCAGGTCAGGAGCGGAAAGTCGTCTTCCCTGTCCTTTGCTTTGTTTTTCCCTGGTTGCTCTACCGAGTTGTGTGGATTTTTTTGGCTCCACACTGTCCAGGGAACTTCACGTTCTTCTCCCTGTAGTTCTATGCTGCTCCACTTACGCTTTTGTCGCGTTCTAGCCGTCTCTGTCTGTGAGCTCTCTCACAGTCTTCCTCCTATGTCGGCCATCTTGCGAGTCTCCAAAAAATTCAAGTTCTTAACCACATCCTGTGACTACTTCATTGACATTTCAATTTTAGCTTATACACCTTAAAATGACTATAGGGTACTGGTCAAGTCTCGTGTCTATTTTCATTTTAGTATTTAGCAGTTTATAGTGTCGAAGCATAATTTTGCTGAACTTGGCAGATTTTAGGATAGTCTAAACTGGGTTATAACTCTAACAAGGCATATGTCAACAATTGAGGTGTAGAACAGTTTTAGGAGGGGTGTGCAGAGAAATCTTCAGTATCCTAGTGAGGAGTAACTAATCTTTGTGTCCTACCTAGTAAGGTATGTGTGAGTCCACGCTGACCATTTCCTGTCTGGTTCTAAGCTTTCCTTGTATTTCTCTGTCTATTCTAATGTGTGTGTGTGTGTGTGTGTGTGTCTGTTTGCGGGGGGGCGCCTCCGGAGCGACCCTGATGGTCATTGCAAGAGAGGGTGGGGATCCAAAGTTGGAACTAAGTAAGGACCAGACAAAGCTCCTCTCCCTAGTCCCTTGTTTAGTGTTCTGTAAACAAGCATGTTTTAACATGGGCAATTCTTTATGTAAGGTTTTGAATTTTTTTTTTTTGAAGCAAATTGACAGAGAAAAGCAGACAGGGAGAGATCTTCAGTCTGCTGGTTCACTCTCCAAATGGTTGCAATTGGAGGAACAGAGGCAATCCAAAGCCAGGAGCCAGGAGCTTCTTTCAGATCTCCCATGTGGGTGCAGGGGTCCAAGGACTCGAGCCCAGGGATGCTGGCGCCACAGGCAGAGGGTTAGCCCATTATGCCACAGAGCTGGTCCCAATGTTTTCCATTTTTTCTTTTAGAGTTAAGATTTAATTTTAAACAGAAAAATATTCCTAAACAATTCAGTTCTTTTGTCTCAGTATCACAGTTCAGGTCCTGAAACTTGAAACATTTATATGTTTATCTGAAAGAGAGACATGCTCCTGTCCACAGGCTTATTCCCTAAATAGACGCAACAAACAGGCTGGGCGGAAGTCAGATGCAGGGAATTCAACCGAGGACTCCTCTGCGAGCTGCAGGGACCCACTGCTCGAGCTGTTGCTTGTACTTCCCAGGGTATGCATTGGTAGGAAGCGCTCGGATGTAGATGCAGGTATTTTAACGCCAGATACCGTCCCCCTAAGTAAGCATTTGCTTGCATACATACTATTTGTCTTAAAAATGAATAATTATGCATTTCTCTAGAATGTTTTCTTACCAGGCTTGATGAGACAAATCATTTCTTAATACATTCACAGGAAACTTAATCTCAACCAAGAAAATATCTTGGACCAAGTTTCCATTGTTCCACAAGTCAATCCTGAAAATGGAAAACTGACTTCAATGTTTGTAAATAATGTTTAAGATAATGCATACTTTCAAATAACTTCAAATTATTTTGATCTGTCACAGCATTAATTTTACATGCTTGAAAGTACAAGATGTTAGCACTGTTAAACCTCATTATCTAAACTAAAAGAGCAAAATACTATTAGCAGTTTTTACTTAGAAGCACAAAAAAAGCACCAATTTGCCAACTGAATGTAAAAGAAGGCATTTACATTCCTTACTTTGAAATTCTAAGGTTTATTGTATCCTAAGGCAGTAAAGACTACAGTTACTTTATTGGATTTGAGAAAAGAAACCAACACAAGACTAGCTTCTCTAGTATGACTGATTAATATGCAAAGATACGTAGTTTAGACAAAGACATTCCTGATCACTCCAAACACAATGTTAATACACCTTTCAGATCAACACACTGTGAACACCACACCTGTACATACATTTACAAAGCTTTTCCTTTCAAAATGGCACAAATATTTAAGACCTGGGATATAGCACAAACTTCAAACACATGCACCTGTTGAATCATCTTTCTTACCTCACTGAAATTTCTGCTAGTCAGCAGATAAGTTAAGAAGAATAAAAAAATTATTTCTAAATTGGCTGAGACACTTAGATGTTATGATCCATTAAATTTGAGGAAAATCAAAACTACAAAAGCAAAAATTACATTATTTTTTAAAAACTGACAGACCTCTGACTAATCTTGCAATATTCTGAGAAGATAACTTACATTTAAAATAGATGCACGTTCCTCTTAAATTTCATCAACTAACTCACAAGAAATAATCCTATCAGCATTAATTCACCTTTCAAAATTAAATTTAGGATGATTTTTTGGCACAGAAAAAATTCTGTTAACCTTCAAAGCACATACCTGATTTCTAGTTTTTCGATGTCCTCCTCTTCCACTTGTAATTGGGACTTCCTGGTGTAACTACTGGATATGGTTACCTACCAGCAAAATATTCCAGTCCAAAAAATAACTTTTACTACCTTTTTTTCCTAACCCTAACCCTATCAGGTCTATTCCCAGCCCCAAGTCTTGTGCATGCTGGCTAGTGTTTCAACCCAGTCCTGTATGACCCATCCACAGTCTTATCTCTTGCTGTTGGGTGTTGCAATCCAGACTAACTGGGCATGACTCACACCCTATCCTATCTCTCATGCTAAGGCCTGGCCCAGCTTGGCCTGGACCCAGACCTGGCTCATACAAATATTGAGGACTGTTACAGGCTTGCTTTGTTTGGTCTACTCCCAGCCCTGGCTCCCATGCCCTCCAGAATGACCTGTGGACTAGTATAAAATTTCTCCAAATATCCCTACTAACGTTACTCCAGGCCTTGGATATCATGTATACCAGTGGGGGCAGTGGCCTTGCTTGGCAAGGTATGCCCTTAGTTTTAACTCTTGGATGTGCCAGTGGGGGCTGCAGCCTGGCTCCACCTGGCATTCTTCCAACGCCTCCTATCCCCAGCCCCAGTGGGTGTCAGGTGGGTTCCTGTGGGATGAGTTCTGTGGTCCTTTCTAGCTCAGCCTGTCACCGCCCATAAACCAGCAGGCGCTGCTGTCCCACAAAGGGTGAGCCCACAGTTCCCCCACAGAATCTATCCCCAGATCTGGTTCTCTCATATTCTGGTTCGTGCTATGGCCCAGCCTGATGTGGTCTACCCCCTGCTCTGACACATTAGGATGGGCATTCTAGCCTACCCAAGCCAGCTGTGCCCTCCAACACCAGCTTTTGTGAGTGCCAGAGAGTGGCAAATGATGCTGTTTAGCCCAGCCCAGGTCTCCATGCGGGTGGATGCCTTGGCCTGACCTAGAGATGCCCTGTGGTTTCCCCCTGTAAACCATCAGGTCTCAATGCCTCCATTTATCTGCGAGTGTAGTGGCCTAGTCTGTGGACATCCCAGAAGTCATTCCTCCTGTCAAACATGCCCTTAGTAGCTCTTACTCCAATATATTCCCAGATGTCCCTCCCAAGGGAATCTGCAGCACCCTTGCCTGTGGTTAGGGTGGCATGTTCCCACCTGGTTTCCCCACCTTTCCCATAAATCTTTAAACAAAAAATAAGCAGCTATGCTGGAATATTGGTATAGCTAACATAAATTTGGCATGATCCAGGTCGAGAATGCCTGCCAGCTACTGGGTGTTTTTTCTGCCAACACTTGCCTAGGTACAAGGCAATCTAGGCAGTTGAGGAATTCAGGTTTAAACAGATGGTTTTATGTATTTCCCTGTTACTGGTAAGGATGGACACATGAGTTAAATTTGTCTGATCAGACACTATTGGAGGAATGTTCTCCAGCTCTCTACCCTCCCTCTGCTTCCCCATGCCCCAGTAAGACAGTCCTTCAGCTTTTGGATTGTGTTTAGAGTGGGGGAGGTAGAAAGACCCTCGATCCTTGGGTATCAAGCTGCCCAATCATGCAGGCCTAAATTTAGGTCTACCCTTACCAATTCCTGTTTCATAAAATAAATATGCTTTTCAGCTAAGCTCTCTGGAGTTGGGAGTTTACATTTTTGCACCTCAAGCATCCTAACTTAAACATGGATTTTTGAAGTGTCATTTAAGTAATTAACATGGGTACAGTCCTATGTGATGGCAGAGGAAAAGTTCAGGGGCGTTGGTTTTAGGGTAGCATTATGGAATAAGGCGAAAGTCTTTCCTTGAAGTTGGTGGGTAACAGTCATTTGGGTAGGGTAGTATAAAAATTTGTAAAGGAATTTTAAAATAGGTTTATTCTTAGGAGTCAGAAAAAAATAAAACAGTGTGGTTTAAAATCTAGGCTGGCGGCTGGCGCTGTGGCATTACAGGCTAAGCCTCTGCTGCAAGGTTGACACCCCAAATGAGAGTTGGTTCTATCCTCATGACTCCACTTCTGATCCAGCTCCCTGGTTATGGTCTGGAAAAATAGTAGAGGATGGTCCATGTCCTTGGAACCCTGTACATCCACATGGGAGACCTGGAAGAAACTCCTAGCTCCTGGCTTTTACTTGGCTGAATTTTGCCTTTTAAATAAAAATAAATCTTAATTTTCAAAAAAGCAACTATGGACTGTGGCTTGAGATGGTTCAGTTAAATTTGTCTGACACTATTGGAGTGTCTGATTCTGGCCCCATCCTTTGATAGTTGCATCATTTCTGGCAACTTAATCTTCCTGGGCAACAGTTTCTTCATCTGTGAGAGAGTGGTTGTGTTAACCAGAATAGTGTTACTCTAGTACATAGAAAAACTCAATAATTGCTGCTTTAAAACTGTAAGATGAATGCAGATTCTCTCTTGGTGAAAATCACACTACAATCCATACCTCTAAACTATCTATTTTGCATCCAGCAAAAACTGGGAAAGGAGAGTTGGAGGTGCAATTCCTGTCTTGGCGGGTACTGGAATGTGAATTTATTGTGACAGTTTGGTGTGGGGCAGAGAAGACAAGCCCTTCCTTGGCATATAATGGGCAAGCAACCCCTGAGGTATATGGATGCAAGGGCTTGTAGCGACTGCTGGAGCATGGGAGAATGAGATCATGGTTGTGGGAAGTGGGCTGGAGTGTCCAGTAAATGAGAGGCTGAGGGTGGGGTGACCCATGTGCAGCCTGGCTTTTGGCAGGCTATGTAGCCTGACCGCATCCCGAGTCCCAATGGGGTCAGCTTGACAGCCAGGGTCTTGGCTTGGGCCCTGGTGGAGAATCCCTGCCCTCAAGTTGGTGATCAGCAGCACATCTCACCCTCACAGGGACCAGGTTTTGTTTCACTAGCCGTGTGCAGACTGTGTGCACTTGTGTGGCTCAACCCATCACTCCCCCAGTGTTTGCAGTGGGCAGCGTTGTGGGAGCAGCTGCCCAGGGAGGGAAGCTTGCCCTCATTTTCTCTCCTTTCGGGCCTGCTGGGCATGGGCAGCCAGCTCAGGAGCTGTGTGTACTCATATTTTGTGTCCACTGTCGTGAGTTCCCCAGGTAAACACAGAGAATCATGAAGACGGCACTGCTGTCTAGGTCTGTGTGTGTGTCTGGAGGTCACTACATGGCTCTGCTTGGGGTTGGAGAAGTAGGGGGAGGAGTGGGGTGTACACGGTGTGCCAGCATGAGAGCATTTGCCAAGATCAAAATGTTCCCCATGGCTGTGAGCAGATGAGATCTTGGAACCTGGAAGCACACAGTCTCAGCTCCAGCAGGGGCTTTGGCAACAGCTCCAGTGTCTTCAGCTACAGACACTGCCTCTGTGCATGCCAAGAAAAGCAAACGCAAGCCCCAGATCTCCTGTTGCACTAACTGGAAAGAAGCCCACAGCATAGGAGCTGGGCTGGGAGGAAGATCTTCCCAGAGCTTTGTTTCCCACCAGCCTCCTCGCATCTGAACCAAACAAACAACACACTGGTTATAAAACCTACAGGTCTGGCTGGCTTATATTCTGGGATTCTCCTTTGATCAAATTTCCTATGCTATGTTGAGATGAAACCATGAGTCAAGCTGGAGGCTGTAGTTGTGTCCCAGACATGTCAGACTGAGGAGGAGGGGAAGGGGCCCGGGAAAAGCAGAGCTTTTCTTCCACCCTTGGGAGCTGGCTCTTTTGGTGGCCTGGGGTATTGTCCATCAAATGCTCTGAACATGGCCCTTGGGAAATACATTCCAAGTCCCTTTTATGAGTTGGGGCCAGGAACAGGCACAGAGATGGTTCTAGAAGCTTAAAGAACAAGGCACCTTAAAATCTTGGCTGTCCAAGATTATAACATAACTGGAATGCATCTTGTGGGAGGTAATTTTTCTCAACTTCAAGAGCAGAAAAGCAGATTTAGTGATATTAAGGGAGACAGTAGCTACCAAGGGAAAGCAAGTGACCATGGTTTATCAAAGAGAAATATGAGGGCTGGCAGCCCCTGGCATGTGAGGAATCTGAGATCTGAGGAGTCCGAACTTTTTGTTTTTAAATTAATTTTTTTAACTGGGAAAGCAGATTTACAGAGAGAAGCAGAGACAGAGAGAAATATTTTCTGTCTGCTATTTCACTGCTCAAGTGGCTGCAACAACAGAGCTGAGCTGATCAGGAGCTAAGAGCTTCTTCCGGGTCTCCCACATGGGCGCGGAGTCCCAAGGCTTTGGAACCTTCCTCTACTGCTTTCCCAGGCCACAAGTAGGGAGCTAGAGGTAAGTGGAGAAGCTGGGATATGAACCAGCGTCCATATGGGATCCCAGCACTTGCAATGTGAGGGCTTTAGCCACTATGCTATCATGCCGGGCCCGAGTCCGAACTTTTTTAAAAAGTCTGGGAGCTGCTGGGAGCTCCATTCTCCAGCTCTTCCTCGGATATTTCCTTTCCTTTATTTTATTTATTTGAAAGTCCAAGCGATAGAGAAAGAGAAGTTTAAAAGATAGATGATAGATACATAGAGAGCTCCTATCTGCTGGTACATTTCCCAGATGCCCACAGTGTCTGAGGCTAGACCACACTAAGACCTGGAGCCAGAAATTCAAAGTTGGTCTTCCACATGAGTGGCAGGGCAGGCACCTAAGCACTTGAACCTTCCCTGCTGCCTCCCCACGTGTGCATTAGGTGTAGAGCCAAGCCCAGGCCCTCAGGCAAGTGGCAGCTTTCTGAAGAATGAAGCATAGTCCTATTCCCACATGGTTGCCATATTTCTAGATTAAGATCAATGAACAAGTATTGGTCATATTTAATGTGTAAGTATTAGATTTCTTATGTTTTATTCCAAAAATTAATCTTCCTCCCTGAAACTCAGAAATCTTTCTGCCTTCGGTCTCTCCCTCTTCTAATTTGTGCTCCATGCTCTGTTACACTGTCCTTTGCAGAATGATTTGTGACAAGAGATAATTTTCAGACATATACAATGTAGGGACTACCCTAAAAGATTCGCTGTGCTCAGCTCTTAGCTTTAGCAATGATCAACATTTTCTCCTTTATTTCACAGCAAATTCCAGACACCATATCCTTTTCAACCTTGAATGTAGTTTGTTATCAAGAAAAACCATGCTTCTTTATTAGTTTTAAAGTTTTTGTGGTGCAACAGACATAAAGCAGTGCCTAAAGCATGCAGCAATGTTTGCTGTAAGACAAAAAGTAAAGAGAACACTCTAGAACTGATTCCCTTTCGAAGCAGTTTGACTCACAGATGGTCGACTGGATGGTTTTCGGCCTCCTTCTCTTTAAGCTGCCCCAGGGAAAACAGAGCCAGGATTTCCGTTCTGGTACCATCATCCATGACACAAAGGACTGGATTCTATCGTATCCACCCTGGACATTGAAATGGGCCCAGGCTCAGTGTACCAACCTAATTCTGCTTGGAGACATCTGATTGGTTGGGTTGAAGTTACATGACTGTGCCTTGGCTGCTAATAAGTTGAGGAAGGGAATTCCTGACTGTTTTCTCCCAAGGAAGGAAGCAGTCCTGCAGCCATTCATCTTTTATCTTCCCTAAGTGGGAAGAAGATTCGGGTCTTGAGCATAAAGGTGAAAACATTTGTTGTCCCATGTGCTTACATCTGGTTCAGGTAGGCCTCCTGAGCTCCAGCTGAAAAGTGTGCATTGTGCTTGTCAATGCCTGTTTGTCCCAGGCTCTGCCTGTTCACACCTGAGCCACTTATCACGCCCCACATAGCCCTCCTCTCTTGCTTTCCCTGGTGAACGCACTGCCATACTGTAGCTGCTCCAACCAGAAATCCAGAAGCCATCCTGGAACTCTCCAGCATCTTCCGTATTTACTCTTATCCTCACCAGCATCTCAGTCCCTCCCCCTCTCTCTCCAGCTTAGCTTTTGTGTGTGTGTGTAAGTCAGGCCCTCACTATTGCTTACCTATGTGGCTTCCTCTCACAAAAATATTCCAGGGCAGGTAATTAGGAGGTGAAGAACACAAGGATGGGGGAAGGGGACAGGGAGACACAGAAGGGAGAGCAGCCAGAGGTTGTTATCAAGCCGGCTGTCACTGTGGGCCATCGAGGCTTCCTCCAATCAGGACACACCAGCCTCATGCCTGTTGAGGGCTTCTAGGCATTCATTCTCTGACACCTAAAGCTTTTCCAAGCAGCCAGGTGAGCTCCAGGAGCAAGAGATAGCTTTTAGGGGACAGAATGTGTGAGCTGGACTTAGGTAACGAGCACTGGTGAGGGGCAGTGAAGCGGCAGGGTCATGGTAACAGAGTGCAGGTGCTGCTGGCATGGGATGCAGGGCTCCTTCAGACCCTCCGCGCACATACTGGATACCTTTTGGTTCCACAATTTTCTGTTTTCAGCTATAATGGTGTTTCTGAAATTATGTTTTATCACATTATGGTCCCATTGAAAATGCCTTTAAGGTTTTCTATAGTGTTATGTGTAAGATCCAAGTACTCTAACAAAGCTTATGCAGTCTTTGTCGTGTGTCACTTGCTTACTTCTTTGATCTGCTCTCTTACTATTTATAGAGCTTTTTAAAATTTTTTTTATTGGAAAGGCAGATTTATAGAGAAAGATCTTCCATCCACTGCTTCACTGCCCAACGATCACAACAGCCGGAGTTGAGCTGATCTGAAGCCAGGAGCCAGGAGCTTCTTCCAGATCTCCCACATGAGTGCAGGGTCCCAAGGCTTTGGGCCTTCCTCCACAGCTTTCCCAGACTATAAACAGGAAGCTGGGTGGGAAATGAGCAGGGAGGACACTAACTGGCATCCATATGAGATCCTGCTGCTTGAAAGGGGGAGGATTAGCTAATTGAACCATTGCACCAGGCTGCCTTCAAAGTTTTTAACACTGCCTTTTAATTCTCAAACATAAAAGTAGCTGAGTAATTCTATTCAGATCATAGTATGTGGCTGCAATCACTCATTTGGTAAAGGCCAAACATATAGTAAGAAAATGTCTGATCTCTATAGTTTACTTTTACTTCTCAGTTATTACCTCCAAATATCATCTACCCTGAAGATTTTTGTACTCCTAACATACTAAGTCCACACACAAACACTGCTTAGCAAATTATTCTAGATGGATCCTAATTAGATATGAAACAGAAAATATATTGAAGTGAGCATTTGATTTACAGCAACCAACTTGGTGTTCTGTGTGTTGGTTTATCCAACCCAAAACTGATTTGTAATGTGGTTTGTAGAACAGAGCCAGTTTTCAAAAGGGATACCATTGAGCAGATAAAACCTGGCCACTCATCCTTTGGGCTCTTTTGTTCTTCAAACTGAGCACAGATAAAGACAATGTCCCACAGGGAGAACACGACATGTGAAGGAGAATCAACACTCGCCTGACCCCCCAGGCTGGACTGCATCAGGAGAGGAAGTCCATGTCCTGTTACTTTAGCCATTATGTGCTTTGGTCTAGTTGTCATGCCCATCAGTCTGTCCTAACTGGTATAGTAAAAGGAACATAGTACATGAAGTTAGTGAAATCCATATGTGAAGTCACTGGGACAAAACAGACACAAGGAGAAGGGAACTTGAGAAGAGCCACAGAAGCAAGGCTGTGACCCTGGAGAGCTAAGCTTGTGGTCAGTGTCAACGCCACGCACATCCTCCTGGATGTGGTCATTGGTGCCCCCGCTCATATCTTTATAATAAAGAGAGTAACACAAAATGAAGCAAACAGACATCAGAACTTCAACGTGCAGCTATTCCAGCCAGCTTCTCCTGGAAAGAAAAGGTCTAGGGGTGGAGTCTGAAGTATATGCTGAAGCAGCAAAAAAGTTGAGAGGCATATGAAAGATTTTCTTAGAGATACTGAGAGTTTGTTTCACAACAGGTCAAAGGCAGCAAAGATAAAAGGTACAGGTCACCCTGTCCTGACTAGCATCCCCAGTGGTCTGCGCACATTGACTGGGCTGTGGCATTTATAGCCGTGACCACATGGACAGCAGTGAGGCCACAAATAAGGCGGAGATTTGAGGGATCGAAGCAAACACATTCTGTTCCTTGTTAGCCCTCCCGACTGTGGCATCAGATCTCAGGGGGAGGGAAACCTGGGGTGGGGCAGGCGGGCCTTTGACATCATCGATACCTGGCAGACACAGCTGCTCTGCTTCAGTAACCTCTGAAAGCCCCTCCTGAAGTTGTGTCACCCTGTAACCCATCGTGAGGTTCCTGCTGCTGTCCCAGGGAAGGTGGAGTTTTGCAGCCTTGTTCCCTCTAGTGGTTCTGTAGTACCACTACAAGAGGTACTTTTTTGGTTTTTTTACAATCATTCTTCACAGAAAACTTTAATGTGAAAAATTGTCTTAACAGCACAAATTTGGCCTTCACAATTAAAATCTCAACATGAATTCCAGCCTCTTAAAACTGTAATGTGCATAAGGGAAAATACGTTGGTTTCATCTGGTAAGAACATGATATGGTCAAACTACAGGCTGATTGTTGGCCCCAAGGTGTAACTTCCCCAGAATGTCTGCTGTGTGGCACTTCCTGGTGAATACTCGGCACGTCCTGTCCTCAAATTATTTGAATCAGCCAAATAGTAACAAGCAGCCCTGACTGAATCGTGCAGAGAAAATGGCAAAACCTAGAGCCACAGAAGAGAAACACAGTAACTCCCCCAAGGACCTGAATTTAGATTTACACCTGGGGTGACCTCTGGAACCACATACATATTTCTCCATCTGATAATTCTGTAATACTTAGTGGTCAGATGCAGATAAACAGACCAACTTTCAGTATTGCTAACTGTCTATAGGAAACGCAGTGATCAAGCCATTGTCTTCATCGCCTGATGTGCTGGGCCCCTGCTTCCAGGTAAACAAGCTTGTATCTTATACATCTTAACCCTGGGACACTGCTGTCTTTCATCCAAGTCTTTAAATGTCTCTATTGCCTGCCCTTCCATCCTCCTACACAAAAGCTACCAAAGTAAACAAGTGACTAATGACTTCCCAGTACTTCATTGGGCTTTTGAGACCTTATAAAACTCATCCAAGATTTGGGTTCTCTGTACTTACTTGCTAAGAACTCAGATTTAAAATCTTACCTGGAAACTGTTTACCTACTTCCTGTGTCGCTGGAAGGGATTGGGTTAGTGAAGGCAGAGTGAAAGCACAACAAGGAGTCACAGTAGGGTTCACTGTAAATAATTTAGCCATCTTCCTGCTCAAGGACGTTCATGTTTTCCATCTTGTTAGCACGACGATGTGGCTGTGCCCAGCGTGAACATTTAACACATCTCTCTGCAGGGGTAAATGAGCACTTCCATCCACTGGTTCACTCCCCAGATGCCTGCCAATGTCCAGGGTGGAGCTGGCTTTGGGGCCTGAAACAGGAGTCGGGGAGTGCAAGCCAGAAATCCCGGGTGGTCGGCAGGAACTCAGCTATTTGACCCAGCAGGACTGCCTCACAGTGTCTGTGTCAGCACAAAAGTGGAATCAGGAGCTAGAGTTGAGAATTAAACTCAGGTACTCTGAAATGGTGTACAGCTGTCTTAACTGGTATTTTAACTGCTAGGCTAAACACCTGCTTCACATACAAGTATCTGAAGGTAAATACTTAGAAAAGAAATTATGTTTTTAAAAAAATTATGTTGCCTTTTTACTAGTATGTTTCTTAATCTCTCAATATTTTAACAGCTTGAGAAGACTTTTTTTAAAAAAAAAAAAGGTATATCAGGATTTGGGGGCAATAACTAATGGAAAAATCAGTTGAAAAATACACAAAACCAGAGAGAGTGGGAAATGTTATTGTCTCATGCAGGCAGTCCCAAGGCACTATGATAGCTATAGGGCTACAGCCGTCACGGCTCAAGGATAAGGGTGCTCCTTGTTGTGACCCCAGTCCCACCTTCAAGTTAGCTCTCCTCATGGTGGCAAATGATTATAGAAATCACAGGCTAGGGCCAGTGCAGCAGTTTAGGCCTCCATCTGTCCCATATGGATGAAGTTGAGTCTTAGCTGCTCCCAATCCAGCTCCCAACTGAAGGCCTGGGAAAGCAGAGGTTGGTCCAAGTCCTTGGATCCCTGCTCTCTCCTGAGACCTGAAAGAAACCCTCAGTTCTTGCTTCAGCCTGGCCTAACCCTGCCCATTGTGGCCATTTGGGGGAGTGAGCCAGCAGATGAAAGATCTCTTCATTCCTCCTTCTCTGTAACTCTGCCTTTCAAATAAAAAATGTTTTAAAAAGTAATCCTAGGCTACATTCAGAAATACTATGTTTTCTCCCATGTCCTTTTTAGGGTGAGGAGACCCATCCCAGCTAACTGCAGTTATATAAGCACATGCCTGCCCAGTCCTTGTGAGGGAGCTCCTAGACCAATGAAGACTCACTGGGGCTGCTACAGAAGACCTGGTGGAGGAGAGCGTCCATTCCACAGGGAAGCAAAGAAGGGAATGAGGGCTGTTGGATAGACACCTAACAATGTCTGTTCTGGATCACTTGTGATAGTCTGTGTTATTCTTACTATGCATAAAAATGAAATTACATATCCACTCTGAATATTTCTATGGCAGTAGGGTTGAAGTGTTCATAATCACATATAATTCCAGAGATATATTCAAAATAAAAGCCTATTTGTGAAGGATTAAAACCGCTAATGAGATTCAGGAGATATTTTTAAAAATTATTCTTTGTTCTTTTGAAATCAAATGACTACGTTCTTGTAATAATGGTCACAGGTAAAAGACCAGATTTGTATAAGAGAAATCTTGTTTAAAGTTTTTAAATCTTCAACTATGTTCATTCAAAATGGAAATCCCATCTTAATCTGCTATATGCCAATTCATACTGCATTAACCAGCTCATATTTTAAAATATTAATTTGGCTTTGAAGATTTATTAATGTACTTTGGAGTGGACAAGTGCTGCACATTAATTAAACTGGACTTAGGGACAGCTTATTGGCTTCATGTAGGTTCAAAAACTCAGAAGCTATTTTTCATTATGATGGCAGGTCCCAATCACTGTTCAAAGTGTTACTAGTTTAACCCCATGCTTTGATGTATAAACATATTAACTGCCTACAAGAAAGAAAAAAAGGCACTAGAGAATTGAAAATGTGATAGTGATGGTTGAGGTAGGATGTTGTTTGGAACATTTTCACAATCAGAGCACCTTGTCTACTACAATAAGCATTAAACATTAAATACAAAATGTGTTTACTATGCAAACAAAAATGGACCTAAAGTTTTTAAAACTCAGTATTTCTAGCCCAGTGGTTTGTTCTAAAAGCTACACCTATATTTTATGCTCCTTAGCATTCCTTTCCCTTGACTTGCCAGAGTGTACTGGTAAATATTAATGTTGCCTGTACTTCCTCACTAACCCATGTCCCACTTGATTCTGCACAACGTCACTATACATGGCCCAGCCTGGGCTCCAGAGTCATGTCACAGTCTTCCCCACCCTCCGCTCAAATCAATCAATCATTCATCTAAACATTATCAAATTATTGTGTTTGCTGGAAGGAGAATTCACAGTTTGGGCCTACTTGTTCATTTCCAGTTTTGCTTTAGAGAATCCTCTTTCTCATTCTTAGTTCACGCTTCGGATGGTGTGACGAGTGTGGGACATAGCTCCAAGCCCTGTTCAGTTAGCATACTATATCCCATTTTCCAACCTATGGTAACAGGTCAGATGCACAAGATGCATCTTCAGAACCAGGGCTGCTAGACATTTCACAAAGGAACAATCCCAAATGGCAAATAAACATATGAAAAAATGCTCAAGTTCGCTGGCAATAAGGGAAATCCAAATCAAAACATCAATGAGGTACCACCTGATGCCAGTAAGAGTGGCCCACATGAAAAAAAGCACCAACAACACTTGTTGGCGAGGTTGCGGGGAAAAGGGAACCCTACTCCACTGCTGGTGGGGCTGCAGGTTGGTACAGCCTCTATGAAAATCAGTATGGAGAACATTCAAACAACTCAAATTCGACATACCGTATGATCCAGCAATAGCACTCCTAGGAATATATCCAAAACACCTGTTTTATGAGAAACCAACATGCATCCCTATGTTCATAGCAGCACAATCAGTAATTGCAAAAACACGGAATTTACCAAAATGCCCATCAACAGAGGAATGGATAAGAAAGCTATGGTTCATCTACTCCATGGAATACTACTCAGCTATTGAAAAAAACAAAATGCAGTTCTTAGTGGCCAAATGGGCCAAACTGGAAACCATAATGCTAAGGGAAATGAGCCAATCCCAAAAGGGTTAGATACCACATGTTTGCCTTAATTTAAGATGATATGATGTTATGTAAAACATGTTATTTTATGTATGTTATGTTATACGTTGTATATAAACTAAAATTGAAATGTCAATGAGGTGATCACAGAATGTGGTTAAGAAATCGCATTTGGGAGGAGACTCGCAAGATGGCCGACATAGGAGGAAGACTGTGAGGGAGCTCACAGACAGAGAGGGCTAGAACGCGACAAAAGCATAAGTGGAGCAGCATAGAACTACAGGGAGAAGAACGTGAAGTTCCCTGGACAGTGTGGAGCCAAAAAAATCCACACAACTCAGACGAGCAACCAGGAAAAAACAAAACAAAGGGCAGGGAAGACGACTTTCCGCTCCTGACCTGCTGAGTCACCTTTGAGTGCAGATGCTGAAAGCCGCAGTCGACCTGCAGACTGACCAGCAGACGCTGTGGCCGTGAGGACCGGCGGTGATTGGGACCCGCTGGCACCTGCTCACCCTGGTCGCCAGGACCCGCAAGGACCTGCGCCCGCTGCGGACATCAGGACCTGGAGTCATCGGGACCCGCCGGCATCGGCCCACCCTGGTCGCCAAGCCCCGCCGGGACCGCTGCAGCCTCCAGGTTCCATCCACCTGCACCCGCCGGGACCTGCAACGGACGCAGTAGCCGGGAGACGCACCCGCGGCGAGGGTTCCCACCAGAGGAAGAGGCAGACTGCAAGAACCTGAGGTTTGAGTGAGTTGGGTGGGGAAAGTGGTGGGTTGGAGGCTCCGGGAGTTGGCCCCCCAGGGGCATGTACAGAGCCTGAACACCCTTGGTGCTCATCTCCCCGCACCTGCCCCCCCGAAACTCCAGCGTCTAGGGACACCGGGCGAGTGCCTTGAAACTGCCAAAACTGTGTCTGGGAGGTGACGCACAGTGGTCCTGTGCGCTGAGGAGAAAGGCAAAAGACACACTGAATACTTCCCCGTGCTTTTGCGGTCTGGCACTCAGCTGGGCGGTGCTATCCCACAGGAACCCAAGCACGCCTCTGGGCTGGGCAGTCCTGTGCTAGCGCTGGGGCGGTCGGTCCCCTGCAAGTGCTGGGGTGGATGGGCCTGCGCAGGAGGCGCTTCCAGAGAGGACCTGGAACACCCCACGCCCTATAGTCCAGTGCTTGGGAGACGCACCAGGAGAGCACTGCCGACCCGCGTGCAGGAGGCGTTCCGAGAGAGCACCTGGAACCTCCATGCCCTGCAGTCCCTGGCACTGGGGATACACCGAGAAAGCACCTAGAATCCTCCGAGCCCTGTGATCCCGCACACAGGGGGTGCGCACAGAGAGTGCCTTCACTCCCCCACGCCCTGTGGTAGCATACCTGTAGGGGACGAGCTGAGAGTGTGCTTTGAATCCGCTGGGCCCTGGAAGTGGCGCCCTGAGGTCCAGTGTTCTGGAGACGCACCAAAAGTGCCTTGAAAATTCCCACACCCTGCTACTCTACGCCTGCAGACTCCGATCTCTACAGGATAGTGCTTGGAGACCCCTCAGCACACTGGTGCCTAGGTCTCTCAAAAAAGAAACACTAACACAATGGGAAGAAATACCAGAAAAGGTAATGATCCAGATGAGAGTGCCAACACCCTACCAATAAAGGATTGAAAGCCAATGTCTATTTCGGAGATGCGAGATGAAGACATAGAAGATCTACCAGACAAGGAATTCAAAAAAATAATGTTAAAATATGTCAGAGACAATGAGAAGAATTGGGAGGACTTCAAGGAATTCAAGAACCACATAGCCTCAGAAATACAACAAATGAAAAGTAAAATCCTTGACTTAGAGCACAAAATTGAGAGCCTAACCAACAGAACAAATACAGCAGAAGAGAGGATCTCTGAAACGGAAGACACACAAAACGAACATACCCAGTTCATTAAACAGCTGGAGTCAAGTCTGAACAAAGCCAATAAGACCACACAAGAAATGAAAGACAACCTCAGAAAATCAAATATTAGGATTATTGGCCTTCCTGAAGGAGCAGAAAAAGAGTCAGGAATGCAAATGGTGCTCGACGAAATTATACAGGAAAACTTTCAAAACACTTGGAACATGAATCCAGCCCAAATCCAGGATGGTCAGAGGACTCCCAGCAGATATGACCCAAAGCGACCTTCACCCAGACATATGGTGCTCAAGTTCCACTCCAATGAAGACAAAGAAAGAATCCTAAGACAAGTACGAAGCAGAGAAAAGATCACATACCGGGGAAAACCAATCAGGATCACTGCTGACTTCTCTGAAGAGACTTTACAAGGAAGAAGAGAATGGACAAAGATCTTCCAAATCCTGAATCAGAACAACTGTCAACCAAGACTATTGTACCCAGCAAAGATCTCATTCGTATTTGAGAACGAAATCAAATACTTTCACAGCAAAGAGAAATTAGAAGAATATGCCAGCACAAAACCAGCTCTACAAAATCTCCTTAGAAATGCACTAATTCCAGAAAAAAAGGAGGTGAATCATAAGCAAAGATGGCAAACAGGAAGGTCTCCCCACTAAAGTCCACACAAGGAAGGGCAATTACACAGATATCAACACCCACAAAAACAAGTATGGCAGGGCAAAATCACAACCTCTCAATTTTAACTCTTAACACAAATGGCCTGAACTCACCAATCAAAAGGCATAGATTAACAGAATGGATTATCAAACAGCACCCAACTATCTGTTGCCTACAAGAGACACATCTAACCAGAAGAGATTCGAAGAAGCTGAAAGTGAAAGGTTGGAAACAGATATTTCATGCCAATGGACGAGAAAAAAAGGCTGGGGTAGCTGTCTTAATTTCAGATGATGTGGACTTCAATCTGACACACATCAAAAAGGACAGGGAAGGACATTATATATTGGTGAAGGGACTGATCCATCAGGAAGTAATTACCATTGTGAACATATATGCACCAAATTCAAACGCACCTAGCTACATGAAGCAATTACTCACGGACTTAAGGGGAGACATAGATATGCACACAATAATAGTGGGTGATCTTAACACCCCACTAACAACAATAGACAGATCAAGAAAACAAAAACTCAACAAAGAAACAACAGAGCTCATACAAACAATAGAACAACTGGACATGATAGATATTTATAGAATTTTTTACCCTAAGACCACAGATTATACATTTTTTTCAGCAGTGCATGGCACCTTCTCCAGGATCGACCACATGATAGGACACAAAGCAAACTTAAATAACTTCAAAAAGATAGGAATCATACCATGTACCCTCTCAGACCACCACGGAATGAAACTGGAAATCAGCAATTCAAAATGCCCCAGGAAATATAGAAACTCTTGGAGGCTGAACAATATGCTATTAAACGAACAATGGATCAGAGAAGAAATTAAAGATGAGATCAAAAAATTTATGGAAACCAATGAAAACTCTGACACAACATTCCAAAATTTGTGGGACACTGCCAAAGCAGTGCTACGGGGTAAACTCACCGCAATTGGAGCTCATGTCAAGGCCCAAGAGAGGCGCCAAATACAGGAACTAAACACACACCTCCAGGAACTGGAAAAACAACAGCAGAAGAGCCCCACACACAATAGGAAACAAGAAATCATCAAAACAAGGGAGGAAATCAACCAGATAGAAATAAAAAAAGCCATACACAAAATCAATGAATCAAAAAGCTGGCTTTTTGAGAAGATAAACAAGATAGACACTCCACTGGCCCGACTGACAAAGAAAAAACAAGAGAAGGCAAGAATTAACAGCATCAAAGATGAAAAAGGCAACATAACAACAGACACCGCATCCATTAAGGCCATAATTAGAAATTACTACAAAGCACTGTACTCCAACAAATCAGAAGATCACCAAGAAATGGAAAAGTTCTTAGACTTCTACCACCTGCCAAAACTTAGCCCAGAGGCAACAAATGACCTGAACAAACCCATAACTGAAGTAGAGATTGAATCAGTGATTAAAGACCTCCCAACAAAGAAAAGCCCAGGCCCAGACGGCTTCACTACAGAATTCTACAAAACATTCCGAACAGAACTGACCCCAATCCTCCACAAACTCTTCAAAACAATAGAAAAAGAGGCAACCCTTCCAAACTCATTCTATGAAGCCAACATTACCTTAATCCCAAAACCAGACAGAGAACTAACAGAGAAGGAAAACTACAGACCTATCTCTTTGATGAACATTGATGCTAAGATTCTCAACAAAATCCTAGCCAACAGAATTCAAAAACACATCAGACAGATCATTCATCCAGATCAAGTAGGATTCATCCCTGGAATGCAGGGATGGTTCAACATTCGAAAATCCATAAATGTGATACACCACATCCAAAAACTGAAAAACAAGAATCACATGATAGTATCAATAGATGCAGAAAAAGCTTTCGATAAAATCCAACACCACTTCCTACTAAAAACCCTAACCAAGGTAGGCATAGATGGAAAAATCCACAACATAATTAAAGCCATATATGAAAAACCCAACGCCAGCATCATACTGAATGGAGAAAAGCTGGAACCCTTCCCACTGAGATCTGGAACAAGACAGGGATGTCCACTTTCTCCACTACTATTCAACATAGTCCTAGAAGTACTCGCTGAGGCCATAAGACAAGAAAAAGAAATCAGAGGAATCCAAATAGGAAATGAAGAAGTCAAGCTCTCACTATACGCAGATGATATGATTCTTTATGTAGAAGAGCCAAGAGACTCAATACAGAGACTGCTAGAACTTGTACGAGAGTTTGGTAGAGTGGCAGGGTACAAAATTAATGAACAAAAATCAACAGCCATAGTGTATGCGAACAGCCCCAAGATGGAAAAAGACTTAACCAGCAAGATACCATTCAAAATAACAGAGAAAAGTATGAAATATCTGGGAATAAATCTAACCAAAAATGTAGAAGACTTATTTGAAGAAAACTACAAACTACTTAAAAAAGAAATTGAACAAGACCTCAAAAGATGGAGTAACATCCCATGCTCCTGGATAGGTAAAATCAATATCATTAAAATGTCTATACTGCCAAAAGCAATATATACATTCAACGCAATCCCAATCAAATTGCCCAAAACATTCTTCATGGAAGTGGAAACAATGATCCAAAGGTTCATCTGGAAACACAAAAAACCACGGATAGCTAGAACTATCCTGAAGAACAGGAAGTTAGCAGGGGGGATCACAGTTCCGGACCTCTGGACATACTATAGGGCAGTGGTTATCAAAACAGCGTGGTACTGGCACAAAGATAGAGAGGAAGATCAATGGAGCAGAATAGAAACACCAGAAGGAAACCCACACAGATACAGCCAAATAATCTTTGACAAAAAGACAAACGACAACCCAGGCAAATGGGAAGGTCTGTTCAATAAATGCTGTTGGGACAACTGGTTAATAGCCTGCAGAAACAAAAAAATAGATCCACATCTCTCACCATACACTAACATCAAATCTAAATGGATAACAGATCTAAACCTACATCCAGAAACCTTCAAACTTTTGGAAGAAAATGTTGGAAACACACTGGAACACTTAGGGGTTGGCCCTCACTTCCTAAAAAAGACTGCAAATGCAGTAGAAATCAAGACCAAAATAAACAATTGGGACCTCATCAAACTAAGAAGCTTCTGTACAGCTAGAGAAACAATCAACAAAGTAAAAAGGCAACCCACAGAATGGGAGAAGATCTTCGCACACGACATAGGTGATAGAGGGCTGATCTCCAGAATATACAAAGAGCTACAAAACAACCAAAATGTCAAAACAAACAAGCCACTCAAGAAATGGGCACGGGAAATGGGCAAACACTTCACACAGGAACAAACCCAAATGGCAAATAAACATATGAAAAAATGCTCAAGTTCCCTGGCAATAAGGGAAATCCAAATTAAAGCATCAATGAGGTACCACCTAACGCCAGTAAGACTGGCCCACATGAATAAAAGCACCAACGACACTTGTTGGCGAGGTTGCGGGGAAAAGGGAACCCTACTCCACTGCTGGTGGGGCTGCAGGCTGGTACAGCCTCTATGGAAATCAGTATGGAGAATATTCAAACAACTCAAATTCAACATACCATATGATCCAGCAATAGCACTCCTAGGAATATATCCAAAACACCTGTTTTATAAGAAACCAACATGCACTCCTATGCTCATAGCAGCACAATCAGTAATTGCAAAAACACGGAATTTACCAAAATGCCCATCAACAGAGGAATGGATAAGAAAGCTATGGTTCATCTACTCCATGGAATACTACTCAGCTATTAAAAAAAACAAAATGCAGTTCTTAGTGGCCAAATGGGCCAAACTGGAAACCATAATGCTAAGGGAAATGAGCCAATCCCAAAAGGTTAAATACCACATGTTTGCCTTAATTTAAGATGATATGATGTTATGTAAAACATGTTATGTTTTGAATGTTATATGTTGTGTATAAACTAAAATTGAAGTATAGGTGAGGTGGTCACAGAAGGTGGCTGGGAACTCGCATTTACTTTTAACATATTGGTTACTCATTACTATGTCAATTAATTCCATAATGATGTAAATTTTTGCTGATGGTATGTTGGAGCTTTCAATTGACTGGGATGATACTCTGCTGGCTCTGTCTTCAGACCAGAGAGGGTATACCTAAGAAGACGTTGAACTTGACTGGACAATAAGATGCTGGACTCTATGTTTGGTATATGCTTGCAATGGGGGAATCTCAACTGAACTTGAGCTGTGGTTATGCAACAAGGTGGAGGAATCCACCATGGTGGGAGGGTTTGGGGAGGGGTGGGGAGAACCCAAGTACCTATGTAACTGTGTCACATAATACAATGTAATTAATGAAGTAAAAATAATAAATAATTAAAAGAAAAAAAAAGAAATCGCATTTGTTTTCAACATATTGGTTACTCAATACTATATCAATTAATTCCACAACGAAGTTAATTATTGCAGAGGGTGTATTGGCGCTTTTAATTGATCGGGATGATACTCTGCTGGTTCCGCCCTCGGACCAGACAGGGTCTCCCCAAGAAGCTGAGGAACTTGACTGGACTATAAGATGTTGGACTCTATGTTTAGTTTATGCTTTCAAAGAGGGAATCTCAACTGAACTTGAACTGCGGTTGTGCAAAAAGGTGGAGGAATCCACCATGGGGAGAGGGTGCGGGGAGGGGTGGGGAGAATCCCAGTACCTATGAAACTGTATCACATAATACAATATAATCAATGAATAAAAAAAAGCATAAAATCCTCTCCTTTGCAGCAAAATGGATGCAACTGGATGACTATGCTTAGTGAATAAATCAATCTCAAAAAAAAAAAAAGAACCAGGGCTGCTAATAAGGTACAATTAAGCCCACAGGTGTAGATTGATTGTTGAAGAATCAAAGGATAGAGAGAGAAGGAAAGATTGCATCTTGGTGATGTAAATCAACCTACTGGAACCATCTATGCCTAAAACCTACACTTGCACTTTTTGATTTGCGTGCACTTTGGAGAGCAGTAACTTAAAGTGTGTAGGTGAGTAACCATTTTCCTGTGCTACTGAGCCCTGTGGCCATATGGGGAGTGATTCACAGATAGAAGATCTTCTTCTCTGTCTCTCCTCCTCTCTGTATATTTGACTTTCTAATAAAAATAAATATTAAAAAATTTGCTTTCCCAAAGTCCTATGCAGATGCAGTGGCTTTGATGCACAATTCTAGATAGCAGGAACAAACCATTGTCTGCAAGAGACTTCTGGGAAAGTGTCTGATGCCCTTGCCCAGGCAACTTCACTTCCTTCCTCTTCATACTTCATCCTCGTCCGTGCTTCTAGGCAGGTTGCACTAGGTTGATATGAGAGCTGGTCCCTGGCAGCCTGGGATGGCAAGCTTATGTAGAGAACTCACAGGTGATTGATGGTGGGGCATGAAGGTATTTGCAACCAGAGCCTGGGTGGCTCTGAATTGTCCACCCCTGGATCTAACTTTTGAGAAAAGCATAATCCTATGGACGTTAAGCTATTACTACTGTGTGTTTGATTAGGCTGTGGTTGGGTGCCATTCTAATAGGGAAGCATCCTGAGCAACACCTGTCAATCATTGCCCAAGAGTCAGTGCCTAGGCCTTGCCTCTGACTCCCAGATGGTCCTGGTGTTCAGCATGTAGTAGGAGTTCACTCTCACGCTGAATCTGAGATTGAAGCCTCAGATCCTTTTGATCCTGCAGTTTATGATTTTATTCTGTAAACCATCTCAGGTACATGCTTTACCCAGCCACTCCGTTATGTGGTATTTTAAAGGAGCCTTCAAACCAGGAAGCAGAGGTTGTTTTCCCATCTGTAATACAGATTGCTGTTGGTATTACTTTCCTGACTTGATAAATTTCTATTTATCCATGCTTGCTCTTGTTTCTGTTTCACACCTTGAATCTATGAAATCTTTTCAATGTGAGATTGAAATTTCAGTTTCCCTTGCATAATGTTTCACTTGAAAACATGTAACACCAAAGTTGGGATTCCATAATGAACAGCTGCCAATATCAGCCCAGCTGCCCTGGGCCTCGGGAAAAATCCTCCATCACCCTAGACAAAAATGCATTTTGTCAGGTTTTGACTTTTGCCCCAGGAGACCGATCAGGCTGATGGTGACGATTATTGTAATGAGCAGTAATTACAGTTGGCGGAACACTGATTCCAGAATTTCTGAAGTGGCTATTATTATCCCAGGGAAGAGAACGTTATTCCTTAGGGCATGTTCTGCTTAATTTCCATTAACAATAAAGAAAAATTGCCTAAGTATATTTCTCATTCATCAGTGGTATCAAAATACTCCAAACAGGTACTTCCAATTAGCTTCTGAAAGCAGAAGTGGTGTTATCAATCAGAAGAAAATGCAACGGAATAAGTAGATCGTCATTTATTTCTTTAAAGGCTTATTATTTGAAAAGCAGAGTGACAGAAACGCATAGAGGGACAGGGATTATCTATTCACCAGGTTACCCCCCCAGATGACTTGCACGATCAGGATTGTTCAAGTCTGTAGCCAGGAGCCTGGATCTCTGTCCAGTCTCCCACATGGGTGTCAGGAGTCCAAGTCCTGGACCTGTCTTCCACTGCCTTTCCAGGCCCATTCACGGGAAGCTGGGTTTGAAGTGGAGCAGATGAGACTCCAACCAGTGCCCTGCTATGGGATGCTGGTGTCATAAGTGGAAGTTTAACCTGCAGGTGCCACAACGCTGGTCAAGATAATAATTTTTTTTTAATTAACCCACGAGAGCTTCTATGCTATATCACCAGATCATCCCAGGGTTATCACTAAAGTCACTCCAAAAGAAATTCCCTGAGTTGGTGCTTGTTATTGATAGGAAAGAACATAGATGTCCCCAAACTTTCTGGGCCATGTGAATTAGTTAAAATAGTGGTTGTATCCATCAAATTCCAAATCTCTGCCAAGGACCTTTAAAAAAACCAGAGTGTCTCCCCAGTACCCTTCACAAGGCCCAGCTTTTGGACCTCCTGAGAGTTCATCTCACTGAAAGCCTTGTCATTGCTCCACTAGCCAACAGAAGAAGTCTTTAAATGTAGATTTTACCCATGTTTGGTATGACAAGTAAGATCACTTTCCTTGTTGAAAAAATGCCACAAAGAGAAGAAACCAGAGTAATTTAATAAAGAGTGAGGAGTTAGATGGTGGCTGCTTTTTATAATAAATGATCAGGTGGGAGAAGTAATTTTTGAGCCAAGATCAGAAGGAGCTGGCCAAGAGAAGAGCTGGGAGGCAAGTACTGAAGGCAGAGCCAGAACAAGTACAAGTAAAAGCTTTAGAATTTTTCTGGAGTCCAGGGTGTTTTGGGAATCAACAGGGCATTCTATGCCAGAGTCAAGTGGGAGTGAGCTGAAGGAGTGAGATGAGCTGAGTTTCGGGGACTGTATAAGGGCCATGTCAGACTGGGAAATATATATATATATATATATATATATATATATATATATATATATATATATATGTTAGAAATTCATTTACTTGTTTTACTGGAATGGTAGTTTTCACAAAAAGAAGGAGAGACAGATCTTCCATCCACTGGTTTACTCCCCAAGTAGCTGCAAAGGCTAGAGCTGAGCTGATCTGAAGCCTGGAGCCAGGAGCTTCCTCTGGGTCTCCCACATGGGAGCAGGGTCCTAATGCTTTGGGCCGTCCTCCACCGCCCTCCCAAGCTGCAAGCAGGCAGTTGGATGGGAAAGTAGAGCAGTCAGGACAACAAACCAACACCCATATGGGATCCTGCTGCATGCAAGGTGAGGATTTAGCCACTGGGTCATAGTGCCAGGCCTCACAAGTACTTATTTGAAAGGTAATATCAAAGAGAGAGAGAGAGAGAGAGAGAGAGAGAGATCTTCTGTCCACTAGTTCACTCCCTAAATTCTCACAACAGCTAAGACCAGGCTGAAGCCAGGAGCTAGAAGTCAGGAACTCCATTTGGATTTCCCACACATGCTGTAGGAACCCAAGTACTTGGGCAGTTGTCCAGTGCCTCTGAGTTGCATTAGCAAGAAGGTGAGTTGGAAACCAAGGAACTGGGTTTTGAACCAGAACTCCAATATGGAACATTTGCAATTCAAGTGACAGCTCAACTTGCTTCCAATAATGCCCATGCTAGAATTTTACTTCATTATAAGTGTAATGGAAGGCTGTTGGATATAACCTGATATTATTTATGTTTTTTCTAAACATTTATTCATTTGAGGGAGCCAGATTGGTCAGCTAGCCCTGGGGGTGGGAGAGGCTCCCAGGTGATGGAACTCAGGTCTGCTGGCTCAGGCCCATCAGCCTACCATGTGCTCAGAACTGGGTGGGTTGGTTTGTCCTGGGGGAAGAGTTCAGGTCTGAAAGCTTAGACCCATCCGCTTGCCAGCTGCTTGGAGTCGGAGGGACCAGCTAGCCTCAGCGGCAATCTCTCAAGTGGCAGGGCTTAGATCAGGTGGCCTGGGCACCAATGGCACCAGGTAAAGCTCTCCGGCCACCTAGCAATGTGATCTTGAGGGGGGAACATGAGGACCTTTAAGGGTCAAACCAAAGCACCTGCCCTTGTGGGAGACCAGACCTGGGGTAGTTAGGATCGACCAGTGCTGAATACCACTCACTGGTATACACTAAAGCTTGGGCTAGGGCCTCACAGGGCTAGATCACTGTACCCACCAGTGAGAGTCAGAACAGGAGACATGTAATGTTAGGTTGAGCCATGGAACTAACCAGCATGTGAGAGAACTTGGTCTAGGGAAGATTCTGTGAAGGACGTGTGGGCCCACCCCTGTGACCTGCAATTTCAGTTACTTTGCTTGGGAGCTGGGGATTGTGACAGATTGAGCTAGGCATGACCATGGAACCCTCTAAAAACTCATGGGTACTGGGGTTGGGTACAGGCTGGGTTGGTCCAGGTGGCAACACCCACAGGCACACCCAAGAAAACAGTGTGGGGCTGGCCAGGTCACAACATCCACTGCTCATGCATAGGCCAAGATGAAGGGGGTAGTCTATGACCAATAAGGGCCTAGCACCTGCTAGCACATGCAAAATCTGGGTCTGGGCTGGGTCTGGTAGGGGAACTTGGGAAACTCTCTTTGTGGACTATAGCTCCTACTGATGAACATGTGGTTCAAGCCTGGGTATTGGTCAGACTGGGCAGGGTAGCTCCACAAATCGGCGAGTATGTGTGCTAATTTTGAAAGGGGGGTGGACCGGGCAGAGCTAGGCCAACCTTAGCTCAGTGGCAAGTGCAGAAGCCAGAGTGAAATGTGGGGCATACTGGGCTAGGCTATCACAACTTCTGGTTTGCCTGAGTCAGCGACGGGAGCACACTGGGAAGGGCCAGGCTATAGCACTAGCCAGAGAGAGTTGGGACTGGGGGGTGAGCCAGATCAAGCCAGGCTGCAGCATCTGATGACAAAGGTCAAGACAGGGGATGCGCTATTCAGAGCTGGGTCAGAGCAACCGCTGGCATGCACAATATCTGTGGCTGGAAACAGGCCTGGTTGAGGAGCTAAGAGGATGTCCTGACTAGGTTGTGGTTCCCACTGTTGAGTGTGAGGTCCAGAATGGGGAAGGTGGTTTGAACTGGACATGGCTGCAGTGTCCCTTGGCATGAGCATAGACTGAGCTAGACTCCAGCCTCCACCGGTGGTCGTGAGAGCCAGAGTGGGTGTAGAACAGGCTGAGCTGGGTTTCAGCTCCCAGTGGACCGTGTGAGAACTGTGTCAGAGTGTGGACTAAGAGTGGCTGGTCTCTAACACACAACAGTAAGAACTGGACTAGGAGTGGGCAGTTAGGCAAGGCTACTCTTCCAGCCAGGACAAGAAGCAATCTAAGTCAGCCCAGGCTAAGGACCCTCCCGTGTGTGTGAGATCTGCCACTGGGAGGAGACACAATAAAGGAGCTTGGGGAAATCATTTATCTGGGTTCTGTCCCTGCAGGTAAGTGCAAGAACCAAGGCAAGGAGCAGTCTGGACCAGACCAAGTTACAGTACTTGCTGGCATATACGTGGCTCAGGTCTGGGGGTGGGCCAGGCTGGGCCAGTTCATAACACCCACTGGCAGATTTGAGAACCATGAGGGGGTACAGGACAGGCTGGGTCTGGTCACAGCAGGCTGACTACACAGGGGTGGGCAGCAGCACCTGCAAGTGTGAGCTGGAACATGTGCAGACTGAGCCAGGCCAGGTTACAGCATCTGCCAGCAAAAGCCAAGGTGAGGCGGGCCATGCCAGAGTGGACCACAGTATCCACCAGCACATGTGAGACCAAGACAAGGGGGTGAACCTGGTAGGGGAGTAGTGGGGACTCTACTGCTGGGCCACTGCTCCTGCTGGTTAGTGTGAGAGCTGAAACTGGGGGCAGACCAGGCTCAACAGGGCTACAACAACTGTTGGCCTACATGTGAACTACGTTAAAGGGAGCTCAGGCTGGGGTAGCCAATTGTATACACTAGTACAGGCATGAGCCAGAATAAAGGCAGGTGGATTGGGCTTGGCTGCAGCATCAGCTGACAAGCTGTGGGACTGTGGCAAGTCCCAGTCCCTACCGAGCTGGACTGGAGAACCACATGACAAGTGCAAGATCTGGAGCAAGGAGTGGGTCCATTGCGGAAGCTATGGGCACCTCTCTGGTGGTCTGCAACTTCCACTGGTAAGCATGAGAACCAGGACTGGGGCCAGGCCTGGCTGCACAGGCGATGGTGCCCACCAACATGAGTGTGGGCTAGAGGATGGAGTTGCTTAGTTTGGGTTAGGTTTCAATGCCCAGTGAGGTATATGAGATCTGAATGGGATATAGGACAGACCGAACCAGTCCATTGCACATGCACAGGAACCAGAGCTGGGGTTGGTCCAGTGGGGGATATTGGGGGTCCCTCTGACTGGACTGCAGCTCCCCCTGGAGTATGTGAGGGCTGAGCATGTGGTGGACAGGGTTGGGCTGGGCCGCAACACCCATTGGTTTGCAGAAGAAGGAGGTCTCTGAGGTAGTAGACTATGTCAGCCAATTGATCTTGGAAAGATTTCCTCACCCTTGGAGTGGTGATATCAACAGCATCTCAGAACTGTAGAAACCACTCAGAACATGCTCTGCAACAGGAACCCTGGGATAGCATCAGGTACTGAAGCAATGGGAGAATGGGCGTGATCTCTCCCATGTAGCCCCGCTCCCCCAGATACAGGAAGAAGAAAAAGAAAATGTGTGAACAATGGTCTCAGCCACTTTCTGCTGATCCTTGACCCTTCCCATCTGATCAACAATGTAAACATTACCAAAAATAAAATTTTTAAAAAGCTTTATTCATTTGAAAGGTTGAGTGATAGAGAGGAGACAGAACATCAATCCACCGGTTCACTTTCCAGATGACAGCAACAACCAAGACTGGACCAGGCTGAAGCCTGCAGCTAGGAACTCCATCCTAGTCTCCTACATGGGTGGCAGGGATCTACATGCTGAGCCCATCCTCTGCTGCCTTCCCAGAGGTATTAGCAGGGAGCTGGATCAGAAGCAGAGCAGCCAGGACCTGAACTGGCACTCTGATATGGGATGCAAGCATCATAAGCTGGACCCTCATTCATGTTTTTAAAAGATCATTCTTGCAGCCAGCACCACAGTGTTGTTGGCTAAGCCTCTGTCTGTAGGGCCAGTATCCTATATGAGTGCAGGTTTGTGTCCTGGCTGCTCAGCTTCTGATCCAGTTCCCTGTTATGGCCTGGGAAAGCAGCAGAGGGTGGCCCACATGTTTGGGCCCCCATATCAACATGGGAGACCTGGAGGAGCCTTCTGACTCATTGCTCCTGATAGGCCCAACTCTGACCATTGCAGCCATTAGGGGAGTGAACCAGTGGATGAAAGATCTTTCTCTCTCTCTCTTTTCTCTTCTCTCTTTTATTCAGCCTTTCAAATAAAAATAAGAAAATAGTTCTGAAAAACAAAAGGTTACACTTGGAAGACATTGGGCTTAGCAGTTAAGATACTGGCTAAGGTACATTACCAGAGTGCATGTGTACAAATTCTGTCTTCATATCCTGGCTCCAGCTTCCTGCCACCCACTGAGGCCAATTAGATTGAGTTTCTGCCTCCTGCCACCAGTATAGCTCTGCCTGGCTATTTGTAGACATTTGGGATGATGGGAATAAACAAGCAGGCAGAAATGCTTGACCCATCCCTATCTCCCTCTCTGTCAAATAAGTAAATACAAATTCGAGAAATACATACAGAAGAGCACGGGTGGGCATTGTGGTGCTGTGGGTTAAACTACTACTTTGGATGCTTGCACTCCATGTCAGTGCTGGTTCAAGTTCTGGCTAGTCTGCTCCATGCTAATATATCCGAAAGCATGAAAGATGGAGCAAGCACTTGGACCCCTGTCCCTGAAGTGAGAAGCCTAGATGAAGCTCCTTGTCCCTGATCTTGGCATGGCCCAGTCCTGGTCATTGTGGCCACTTGGGGAATAAATCAGTAGATGCAAGATCTCTTTATCTTTCTCCCCTATCTCTGTCACTCTGTCTGTCAAATAAATTGAATGAATCTCAAAAAGGGGGGGGGGGCGCTGGCACTGTGGTGTAGCAAGCTGCCACCTGTCAGTGGCATCTCATATGGGGCAAGACTCAAGTCCTGGCAGCTCCATTTCCCTACTCTCTACTAATGTACCTGGGTAAGTAGCAGAGGACTGGGCCGCTGAAGGATGTGGGAGACCTGGAAGAAGCTCCTGGATCCTGGCTTTGGACTAGCTCAGCTTTGGCTATTGTGGCCATTTGAGTAGTGAACCAAGAGATGCAACATTTCTCTCTCTCTCTCTCTCTCTCTCTCTCTCTCTCTCTCTCTCTCTCTGTGTGTGTGTGTGTGTGTGTGTGTGTGTCTCTCTCTGTCTCTTTCTCTTAGCTCTGACTATAAAATAAATACATACATCTATTTTAAAAATTGAAATTTCTGTTAGATTTCAGAGAGAAGGTATTTGGAAGGGGATTCTGATTGTGGTAATAGTGTTCTCCCTGCAGTGTTGAGAAATGGGAGAGTGAATGAAGACAACTTTCTTCCTTTAAGATTTATTTGATTTAAAAGGTTACAAAGAGATGGAGAGACAGAAAGAAATTTTCCCTCCTCTAGTTTACTCCCCAAATGGTCACAATGGTCCAAACCAAGCCACGCTGAAACCAGGAGTCAGGAGCTTCATCCTGGTTGTGCATGAGGGTGGCAGGGGCCAAGCCTTGAGGTGTATTCCACCACGTTTCCCAGGCCATTATCAGGGGCTGGATCAGAAGCAGAGTAGTTGGAACACCAACAGCGCCTATGTGGAATGGCAGTGTGGCAGGTAGCAACTTTACTCACTACACCAGAATTGCCCAGAAGACAATTCTTTTAGCATGAAGAGAATCAGAGAATGGTGTGATAGCTAAGACGATGTTTGTTGCAGAGTGGAATCTAATAAAGCAGATTTGTTAACTTTTGGCAAGAAATTACCAATGTTTCTTACAAATGGATGCATATAGCTCCTAAAGGACAAGAAAACGCAAAGTGGGAGGTTTGCTTTTGTGAGGAGCAAGGACGCTTTATCTAGGGCAAGTGAACAACTGGCAGACTGTGGACACAGATGTGAGTGTTGGGTAGATTTAGAGGTAGGAAGTTTAGGAATCCCCTATGGTTTCTGTAATTTCCCTGTGAGTGATGAAGTCAGCTCAGCAGCCAAGAAGGAGGGTGAAAGATAATATAGAAGATTTGGGAGAGAAAATAGAGTGTAAGGTAGAAAATTGAAAATCTAAAGAATAACAGAATTTCTGAGCTGTGCTTTATCCCCAATAATTAATTTACAAGTAAAACAGCCACCATGGTTGGAAGTGTGCTTTTCCCCACGAATATTTGAGAGATCCAGTGTGGGCAGGGAGCCGTGGTGGCAATGGCTTTAACCATGTGAATGGCCTTTGCCAGGAGGAGTCTAGCAGCGGGGTGAGACTGGGATTTTTGCCTACAACTACAATTATGGGCCATGGGACTCTGGATATCAGGACACGAGGGAGTGATAAATGGTGAAAAAGCAATGGGGTAGATGGATCAAAGATCTCCATGAAACTAAAGAACTGTTTCAGACAGGGTACTGGCATACGTAAGCAGAAACTGTCTAGGGAACCGTTAGAGGTAGAGATGTTCATGCATTACCCGGTAAGATTCTCGTTGAGGTGGTTTGAGTTGGAGTCTCAGCATCTGCACTTTCAAGAGCTCCACAGGTGGTCACGGTGTGGCTGCAGTTGACAGCCAGCAGGTAACAGGGACACAGGCAATCAGTTCATGCTTGGGGTCAGCTGGAAGATGGAAGTCCAATGGACAGCGAATGCTTTCTGTAGCTGGTGGCTGTCTGGTGGCCTGGAAGTGACCTGGGAGTGAAAAAGAGTGTCCTCTTCCACTGATCCAACAGTGTTTGTCAGGGGCAATTTGAATGTTTCCACAATCCCTCTTCACTGGGATGAGAATCCCATCTGTTCCCGTGGACACATTTCCATGGTTGCAAACGCATTCCCCAGGGAATCCCTGAGCTTGGTGTGCAGTGCTGACCTGGGGCACGGAAGCACAATTCCACCAGCTTTGCAAGGCCCTGGGAGGGCTTCACAACCCACCTGGCTCACAGGTGCTCTGAAGCGGCTCCTGGGGTCCTCCACTGCGGAGGCATGAACCTTCGCTTTGTGTGTAGCTAGCCAAAGGTGAGGAAAAACAATAGCACAGCAACCTCAAGCGCAAATTCCTTCCTGCTTACTCCTCTTCATTCTTTCTTCAGATTCAAAACATGATACGGTGTCACTTATGGCCTAATGAAATAGGAAAGAATTTCCTTCATAACAATCAACAAAAATATAGTGTCAGAACTAAGGCCTATAAATAACAGTGTGTTTGGAATACACAGCACTAGCTCTTAGTCTGGCTGAATTCCTCAGCAGGAGTTGTCCCAGGGTCACCCAAGGGCTGATGGAAGGTGTGATTGCTGGGAGGGGATATGTGGCTGGACTTTTCTACATGGGGTCCCTCCAAACCCAGGAACCTGTCAGGTTTTAAAGTCAACACTGAACATCTTACTTGCCATAAAATAACTGACTGGTAGAAAACAGATGTAAAGCAAAATATAAACCAGGAAAAATGTCATGTAGTATCCGGTCATGGCTGAGTCTGATATTTATGAGTGCTAACTGAGGTCAAATGTGGCCAAACTTTCAGAACTTTTCAGAACTTTCTCAAACAAGGTTTGTGCTCTATGATCACTGCATCAGGGAGGGTAGTCCTTTAGGAGAAGACACACACACACAAACACAAAAACAGCATAATTTGAAAGAAAGTAAATTGCAAGCCTTTTAACTATTAGAAGATGTTTTTGATTGGTTCTAATTTTAAAAGGAATTTATCAAAAAGGTGAAAACGAGCAGGCAATGTTCCTGTAGTAAATTTAAGTGTAACTACAAGCAATACTCACTGGGGTAATAATCCCAACTGTTAACATAAGTAAGTTTCCATTGTTACAAACATTTGGTTTAACTTAATCTCCCACATATACTACTGCCAAAAGGAATCTCATTGACAAGAGCTAATACATTGGTGACTCTCAAAACCATCCCTTTTTAAACTGTGGACTTACTGGTAGTGCTCACCAGGGAAAACACTGTTTGCTACCTCTGTCATCAATCTCAGCCAAGTTCAGAGATATTTGTTTATAGTCACTGCAGCTTGTCCCTTTGCTGGTTTGAGTCTACATGTGTGAACGAGACCAGCACTGTGGGTGATGCCATATTTCTGTCACATGACAGTGTGACTGTACTTGGATCTGATGAAAGTCTTTGGCTGGGCTTCCGATCCAGATTTTTCTGAGTAAAGCCAAAAAGAAAGCAGAAACCAAGCATACAGAGCACTTAGGTTTGAATTTTTTTAAAAAAAAAGACTGCTTATTTTTATGGGAAAGGCAGATATATAGAGAGAAGGAAATACAGACAGCAAGATCCCTTGTCCGCTGGTTCACTCCCCAAGTGGCCGCAATGGCTGGAGCTGAGCTGATCCGATGTCAGGAGTCAGGAGCCTCCTCCAGATCTCCCAGGCGGGTGCAGGGTCCCAAGGCATTGGGCTGTTCTCAACCGCTTTCCCAGGCTATAAGCAGGGAGCTGGAAGGGAAGTGAAACAGCCGGGATACGAACTGGAGCCCATATGGGACCTTAGGACATGCAAGGTGAGGACTTTAGCCACTAGGCTACCACACTGGGCCCAGATTTGAATGTTTTGACATAAACAACTTGGCTTAGAAGAGTCAAGGAAGTGGGTAATGGGTAGGGTTCTTCCGCAGTTCCCTCCAGCTTCTCATTCTGCCTAACCTCGCAGCTGCAAAGGTCTCAGAACCACAAAGGAGACCTGGCTGGGTTAGAGAACATGGTGAGAAGGCCTCCAACTCTAGTGTTTAAAGGAAATACTGAAACCTGGTGGAAAGACTTTTGGCCAAAGTGAAGTTTAGGAGATGTGGGTTGAACCTTGCTCCAGTCCTAGAACAGCTGGTGGTCGAGTCAGTTCCTTGCTGGGTCTCAGTTTCTGAACTAGTAAGATGGGAAAGGCGGCTCTGAGGGAGCAGAGAGGGCATACCCAGGGCAATTGTGTTAGGTGTTAGGCTTTCTCTGAAGAAATAGTTTCTGCCATCCAAATATTTCACAAATTATTTATTTTTAAAGATTTATTTATCTGTCTGAAAGGTAGAGCTACAGAGAGAGGAGAGACAGAGATCTTCCATCTATTGAGTCAGTCCCCAAATGGCCTAAATGACTACAGCCAGACCAGAGCCAGGAACTCCATTCAGGTCTCCCGCCTGAGTGACGGGGGCCCAAGCCCTTGCACCATCTTCTACTGCTTCCCTAGGCACATAGCAGGGAGCTGGGTTGGAAGCGCAACTGCTGCGACTTGAACCATCACATGAGTGATGCTGACATTGTAAGGTGGGGGCTCCAGCCGCCATACTCCTCAGAAACTGCTTAATTAGCTACTCTAAGAACTTCTTCAAAATGAATAATCTGAATTCATAGCAGTTATTTCTAAGTTTTTTCATTATGAGCTTTAATCAGTAGAATATTTTTGTTATGCATTTCCAAAACAGATATTTATAAATTATTTATTTATATTACTGTAAATATATTACATGCCTTATAAAACTTTCCCTCTAAGATAGAAATTTCTTTTTTTTATTAAAGATTTATTCAGTTTATTACAAAGTCAGATATACAGAGAGGAGGAGAGACAGAGAGGAAGATCCTCCGTCCGATGATTCACTCCCCAACTGAGCCGCAACGGCCGGTGCGCGCTGATCCGATGTCGGGAACCAGGAACCTCTTCCGGGTCTGCCATGTGGGTGCAGGGTCCCAATGCATTGGGCCGTCCTCAACTGCTTTCCCAGGCCACAAGCAGGGAGCTGGACGGGAAGTAGAGCTGCCAGGATTAGAACCGGTGCCCATATGGGATCCCGGGGCATTCAAGGCGAGGACCTCAGCTGCTAGGCCACGCCGCCGGGTCCATAAGATAGAAATTTCTAAAGGAGGATGAATGTTAAACTTTTAAGGCAAATCATAAGTTTATCTTTAATAGTTAAAGTTTTCATGATCAATATCAATAATTTTATGAATTAATGCCGATCATATTAGTATTAAACTTATAGCAAGGAGAATGCTGTGTAAATGTGTCATATCTGATAAGTTTGTCGTTATTACTTTAGATACTTGTGAATGCTATAATAGCATGGTAGGATCAAAGTAGAACTTCCTTCTTAATAGTTTCTGACAGAACCTGCGAACACAAATTAAACAATCAATTGACAACACTAGGATTTTCTGAATGATTCACAGAATCACTAGATCTCAGATTTGGTGAGTTCAGTTTCTTAACGTCAAACCACATAATCTGTTCTGGCTAGTTTAAGCAGAAGGCACTTATTAAAGAGATTGTCAAACAATCTGTTATCCTCAGGAAAACCAGAAAGCCAGGCTTAGGTGCCTCCCATGGCACCGGGAAGCAGTGTCATCCCATAGCACAGAACTGACTCAGAGGAACTCTGTGGCTGCCTGCTTTTCAGTATTGAAGGTGCCAGATGCTAGAAACCCAGCCCAGCTGTCTCAGAGGCTCCTGACACCTGTCTCTGAACTTCAGGGAGTTCCTACTGCTCCCTAGTGTACACTGTCTCACTTTGCTCCTTTTGCTCCCGTGTTTGCAGGTGTCGCCGCTGATAGAGAATGACGATGCAGAGCGTGGCTGTAGGCAAGCTCTTTGCTAATAGCTTCTGGTAAACAGAAGGACTATGCCGCATAGCATGGCTTGGAGCTGCCCCCTCCGAAGAGAAGCACAAAGACCGAGTCGCCAAATTCACAAAGGCAAAGTTTGACTGGAGCCTGGAGTGGAATTCGTCTTTGAGTGGTCCTCACCAAAAGGTTAGAATGGGCACCAAGGTTCCTGGACAAGATTCCTGGTGATCAGCTCCACTCCTGTAGGTTAGGTTAGGATTGTTACGGGGAATGCGTACAGGCAAAATCTACAGCCAAGGCAAGGGAGTGGCATAATGAATCAAGAGACTACAGTACTGAGTAAACCTACTTGAGTTCAGGCCTTGGGCTGGGTGGTCACAACATAAGGTTGGAGCCAATTGCTCAGATCATATCCAGAAGCTGCAATCCACTTATATAACACTCCTGATTCTGGCCAGGGAAGCAACAACCTACTTCTAGACCTTTCTCACCAGGCCAAGGATCTCCTTGTGTTACCAGTCCCACCTCAAGAGAGCTCAGAACAGGTGAGCTGTCACTATGCCTGCCTCTCAGGCTACATGAAAGCAATGTTCCAGTTATGTGCTGCTGTGTGACAAAACACCCCCAATGTAGTATAAGTAAGTTCTTATGCCCACCGAGGATATATTTTCTCTGTTCTAGAATATCTGAGGCCTCAGCTGGGAAGACTCAATGCCTGGAGTTGACTTAAACAACTGAAGATTGGACTTACCTGGTAAGTTCTCTATTTAGCCATCTGGCTTCTGGACTGGGGTAGCTCAGAGGCAGAGTTCAGCTGGGCCTGTTGCCTAGAGTACTTAGCTGAAGCCTCTTCATGTGTACTGGGCTTCTCACTGTAACCACTGGGTTTCCAGACAAAGCACCCATAAGGGAGCTTTTGGAAAACAAACGTTCTGAGAAACCTAGGTGGAAATCAAGTGAGCTTTCATGACCAAGCCTTGGAAGTCATGTCACTAAGGCAAGCTTAGTTGGTCTGTTCACTTCATTGGTTGAAGTAGTGACAAGCCCACCTAACCCCATAGAGAGGTGATACAGATAGACCCTACTTGTGAATGGGAAGATAGTGAAAACTGGAGGACTTGTTTTAAATCTGTCACTGAAAAAAGAAAAGCTCAGAAGCATGCCATCTGCATATAAATATTGGCCTTAACTTGAATAACCTGGTTTAGTCCAAGAAACAAGTCTGCATTATTTTTTTAAATAAACTAAACACTATGCCAAATTCTGGGGACACAGAGCAAAGGTACAACCCTTAAGGAGTTTTATCTGAGGAGACAGATGAATATACCTTATTGTAATTGAAGCTCAAGTAAGGAAAATGAATACAGACAGGTGGCACAAAAGTGCTGTACTAACCTAGAGGAAGGGATCATTAGCCTTGTCCCATGGAAAGGCTGTGTTGTATACAAGAGTGTATAAAGCTAGAAATCGGTGAGATAGAAACTTTTTAAAAAATTTTTGTTTATTTGAAACACACACAGGACTCACATCCTCTAATTCACTTCCCAAATGGCTATACCAGCAGGGACTGGGTCAGGCAAAAACCGTCCAGGTCTTCCACATGGTTAGCAGGAACTCTAGTATCTGAGCCATTCTTGGTGGCTTCTCAAGCACTTTAGCAGGAAACTGGATTGGAAGCAAAGTAACTGGGACTTGACCTAGCCTTCTGATACGGGTTACAGGCAGCTCAAGAAGCAGCTCAACTATCAGGAATCAAGTAACTTGAGCTATCACCTGCTGCCTTCCAAGGAATGCATTAGTATTGGAAGTATAGGTGGGAATTAGAACTTGAGCACTCCAGTGGAGAATGTGGGAGCCTCAAGTGCTGCGTTGGATGCGGCACTAAATGTCGACTCCAGACCTAAATGTGAATGCTACTCTCAGCACTTGTTCGACAGCACCATCCAGAACTGTTTTTGTTGAGGGTAAAAAACAGTTGAGCATTAGCAATTTCATGCCTCAATCTAATTACTAACTAAGCTTGCCTTCAATAATCATTTAGCTTCTAGGAATAGTAGTGTGTATACCTGCAAAAAGAAGGTTAAAAGTATCACAAAGTCCTTCAGAAAAATAAGGCAACATGTGGTATGTTAGTGTGGAGCTTAACAGCATAATCACTTAATAAATAGTTGTTTCATAATTACTTTGTTATTATCATAGAAATCATTATGGAGAGGGCAGAATCTGAGATGACATTTGAAGGTTGAACATGAACCAGGAGGGAGTTCTATGAGGGGTTTTAGGTTGATCAAAAACATGTGAAAGTGCTGTTTTTGTGATTTTACTGATAATCACATTCAGTTGCCACTATTTTAGAACTCAGAGATTTATTTGAAATAAAATGATTGAAGCAAAAATTTAATTTGAAAATCACTAGCAGCAAACTACCGCAGATATTTTCACGTCAACTTCCCAGCATTTTTATGGGTAAATAATCTATAATTTCTTTTAAATTCACTAACTCATTTTGCTTAACAATTAATGAATGGTTATGAAAGAACAAGAAGGAATCGAAATTCTGGCTTCCTGTGGTTGTGGGAAGAAAACAAGGGCCATAAGAACCGAGGGCTTAGGTTTCAAAGTCCTCGTAGAATCAGGACCTAGAACACTGGCCCAACATGGACAGGGAGCTAGGACTGATTCCCTTGCATAAGGCTGGTTCTCAGAAAATCCCACCATCAGGATGGACAGGACAGGCTTTTGGCACGTGGTTAATATGCCACTTGAAGTGCTCACACTATTGGAGTACCTACACTTGAATCTCTGCTTTTATTTGCACCTTTCTGATAATGTACACTCTGAGGGAGCAAGCCCCTATGACCTACATGGAAACCTGGATCGGGTTCCTGGCTCATGGGTTTGATCTCACTCAGTCCTGGTTGATGCAGGCACGTAGGGCGTGAACAAGCAAGTGAAAGATCTCTTTCTCCCTCGCTGCCTTTGAACTAATATTAATGTAAGTAACTAGAAAAAAAATTAGCAAGCTGTATCACCAGTGAAAGACTGGTGGAGAAAAATCACCAGCTCACCTGAAAGGGAGACAGCAAGGAAGCTGCTGGTGGCATCTGGCTACTGGATGAAAATACACGTGGTTCTAAATACACTTGCTCTGTATTCTGGGAAATCCTGGAATGCTCAATGAAAAAAATGATGATAGCACTGGAGCTTCTGACAAAAGCTGATATAAAACCACTCTGGAAGGGTATGATTCACACAGGTAAAGACTTGCTGGAGGTGAGCTCAAAATTTAGACTTCTAAACTATGGGGTCGCATTGTCTAACATATCAATCACTCAATACTGTGTTAATTAACCCCATAATGTTGGAAACTGTTGTTGATGTTATGTTACGGCTTTTAATTGGTCGGAATGATATTCTGCCAGCTATGTCTTCAGACCAGAGTTGGTCTCCCCAAGAAACTGTTGAATTCAGCTGGGCAATATGATACTGGACTCTATGCATGGTACATGCTTGCAATGAAAGAAACAAGACTGGATTTGAACTGTAATACTGCAATAAGGTGGAGCAATCCACCATGGGGGGAGGGCACGGGGACGGGATGGGGGAACCTCAGAGCCTATGAAACGTTGTTATAAAATGAAATGCAACAAAAATAAATTTAAAAAAATAAAAATAAACTATGGGGAAGCAATTTGGGTGACGTCATGGTCTGCAGATGCAACAAAGAGAAGGATCAGACCTTAAAGAGCTTCAGATCATGTAACTCCCACAGAAAAGAATGTACTTAAAATTTCAAAAAAGTTTAAGATAAAAACTAGCAAATATAACTGATAGAAACCTAAAAAGTAAATCAGACGGAAAATAACTAACTACTGGATAAAACAGCTTACTAGACACAAGTAAAGAGAAAATCAGTGAACCTGACTTTAGATCTGAGAAAATGATTTAGAATTAAGCACAAAGAGATAATTAGATAAAGTTTATGAAAGAGAGTCTAAACAATGTGGAAGATAGAGCAAGAAGATCATAAATTTTCTAACATTGTTCAAAACCAAAAGTCTTTACATTTAGAAAGTATAAAAAGTTCTGAGCAAGGTGCAATTTAACCCTATAGCAGAAGAGTTAGATACAAATAACTTCCCAAGAACTCATACTTTATGGAGAAAGCATGTAAGGCAGAGGTGTTACAGGAAATCAGTGAGAGGAAGCTTCAAAAAAGATACAAGTAGTTTTCTGGGGAGATAATGTTTATCTTAGATTCCAAAAAATGCACATGTTGAACAAATGAAAATGAAGTTTTAGATTAAGTGCTACTTAATCTTTTTAATTTTTTTTTTTTATTTCAAAGTCAGATATACAGAGAGGAGCAGAGACAGAGAGGAAGATCCTCCATGTGATGATTTTCTCCCCAAGTGACCGCAGTGGCTGATGCTGTGCCGATCCAAAGCCAGGAGCCAGGAGCCTCCTCTGGGCCTCCCATGTGGGTGCAGGGTCCCAAGGTTTGGGGCCATCCCTGACTGCCTTCCCAGGCCACAAGCAGGGAGCTGGATGGGAAGTGGAGCTGCCGGGATTAGAATTGGTGCCTGTGTGGGATCCCGGCGTGTTCAAGGCGAGAATCCTAGCCGCTAGGCTACTGTGCCGGGCCTGCCATTTAATTTTTTAAGGTACAAATCTGACACTAATCTCCTCAAGATTCCTTAATTATATTCACAATAAAGCTCCTAGTTTTGCTTTTTGTTTGTAATTCCCCATGGCATGTGTCCCTTGAAGTCTGACTCCTGATATTTCTGGTCCTCATGTTGTGTTTTCCTCTGGCTCTATAAAACTTTGGAATGAAAGTGTGTATGTTTAAAAGCTCTAGCTTTTAAAAGGTTTTGATTTGAGAAAGAGAGAGGGTGCTCTCATATGCTGGTTTGCTTCCCAAATCCCTTGAAATGGTTCCAGTTTTATTCTAAATCCAGAACCCAGAAATCCAATGCAAGCCTCCCATGTGGATGGCAGAAATGGGGCATCATTACTGCCTCTCATGGTCAACATTAGCAGGAGTCTGGAGTCAGAATTGGGGATCAAAAAACAGGCACCATTACATGGGAAGTATTTTATTGAGCATCCTAACCAGAAGGCCAAATGTGCATCCCAAGGCTTTATAATAAAACAACTGAGGAATGTTTGAGATTCTGAATTGGAAAGTGACTCTCTCAGAACTGCCTCCTAGGACTACAAAGCAGACAGTGTGTGTAGAGTGACTTGGAAATGTACGTAACGGGAACTAAGTCATCCATGTTGCATCCCTACATGCTGTTCCATTATGGAAAGCGTAAGAGGCACCAGATGAAGAAATCCGCACGGCTGCTGGGTTTGTAGGTTTTGGACAGGCAAGTGTGTAAAGTTCTGCAGAAAAGCAATGTATGTTAGGGACAGATACATCAAAACATTGTTCTTTTTTGCTGAATACTTATTTATTTTCATAGGAAAGGCAGATTTACAGAAAGAAAAAGAGACAGAAAGATCTGTCCACTGGTTCATTCCCTAAGTGGCCACAATGGCTGGAGCTGAGCTGAGCTGATCCAAAGCCAGGAGCCAGAAGCCTCTTCCAGGTCTCCCAGGCAGGTGCAGGATCCCAAGGCTTTGGGCCATCCTCTACTGTTTACCCAGGCCATAAGCAGGGAGCTGGAAGGGAAGGAAAGTGGAGCAACTGGGACATGAACTGGTGCCCATAAGGGATTCTGGCACTTGCAAGGCAAGGATTCAGCCACTGAACCATGACACCTGGCCCTAACATTTTATTCTTTATGTTAGCTACTTGAGACCAGTACTTCCACTATGGGCAGAAGTGATGCTTTATCTTCAGGAGTCCTTTAGAACGTCAATGTCCCGATCAGCCCAATGTATCCAATTTCAGAGTTCCAGTCCAGTGCTAATCTATGTGAAAACATTAGATGTGATATTTTTGCCTTTAGGCTATCACTTCCAAAAGAGTATAAGCCTGACCAGTTTTAGAATTATTCTCCTGTGGTTCTTCTTCCCCAGTTTCGAACATATTTTTTTGTTGTTGTTGTTGAGGAGTCTGCACAGAGCTGATTTAGAAAATGTACTGTTAAAATCCAGTATAAGAGTATTGTTTTTTCCCAAACTATTTTAAGTCCAAATCTTATCATGTGTCAGGCTTCTAGCACAGGGAGTCTCGCAGTAGATAATTCAATAGATTAGTTTGTACCATTTCTTCTGTGTACAATTGATTTTTCTGTAATAGAAATGGTTCCTGTCACAGTTCCAGACCTGGGGTATGCTTCCTTGTCTTAATCTTTGGAAATGAACTGCTTACAAAACATTTGCTCTTGGACATGCATCATCATTTGAAGAAATAGAGCTTTACCGAGGTAGGTATGTTTCTGGGAAAAGTGAATATAAATAAAAAATTTTTGTAAGTCAAATCGTATTTTAAATGTCTCGGGGGAACTCATTATTTAATAAAACAACACAGAACGAAAAATCACATTGTGATGTGGCTTTTCACAAGGCAGGGCACACTGCAACACACCCTGTCACGGCCACGGAACTTCACTCCACAGCCGGGGTGAGGCTGGTCTGCCTTGGACTCAGGTCACAGATTCAGTGATTGAGTCCTGAGGATCTTGTTACAAGTCAGTCTCACTTATAAGTGTTCTCATCATGGATCCTATTTTGTGCCCTTTTTAGAAACGGTGGAAAATCGACTAATAAGCTGAACTGTATATTAAGCAAATTAATTCTCTTTCATTGTGTTTTTGTGTGTGTGTCTGTGTGTCTCAATTATAATCATTGTTTAAGAATTTTAAAGCACTGTATGTGTAACTTTCATTAATATTTTATTTATGGGCAAGGATCTAGCCTTCACCAATAGTCTCCTGCATTGAAAGAAAAGGAACAACTAGACAAATGGAAAATGAAAATTTAAAACAACCCACCAATTTAAAAAGCATGGAAAATAGTCCTTATTCTCTTGAATGCCACTTTCTCTTTGAAGTATCTTTCTAGCTGCCAGTCTCACAGGAAGATATCTTTAAATTCTGACTGTATACTCTGCAGAAAGGCTTGCCATCACAAGAGTGGGGGAAAGCAATGTATCTGGCAGAGGGTCTCAGAGGCTTGCATCAGGTGGCCCAGGTGCTCTCTTAAGAACGTGCTGCTAAGACCCCAAACCCAGTCAGTCTCTCTCTCTCTCTCTCTCTCTCTCTCACACACACACACACACACACGCTCATGGCAAATGACAGAATACTAAAACTTGGAACTCATTTTAATAAGCTCCACTTGCTACCATGTAGTTGACACTACGCTAGGCACGTCTTATACTTTATTAACAACTCTCAACAATCTTCTAAGATATTTGTGTGTGTGTGTGTGTGTGTGTGTATTTCATCAAACAGAAAACAAGGATTCAGAAAGTTTCCGTAATTTGCCAAGTTGTACAGGTAGGAGAAGCTAGACCTGGGATGTAAACCTCCCGCGGTTTAACTCTAAAGGTTTTTCAACTTTATCCTTTTACCTTGGACTTTGGTAAACATAAAATGGCCTGAACTCTGCATGCAGCCATCTTTTCCTAACAATATCAACTGCAGCCTCCAAAACGGTTTAATACATTAATTCCACGCTACAGATGAGCCATCCCCGCTTGGAAACTATAAGCCATGATGCCCTTCAAGGTGCCAGTGATCCAGAGGGAGAAATTAACGCCATAGCTTCAGTAACAAGAGTTGGACGGTGGAGGTGGAGGGGGAGAGGAGTGGGAGGAGGGATGGTGTTCAGACAGGGACCCAGAAGGCCTTGCGGATGGCATTTAGTCTCCAAGGCCTGTGGTCAATGGATTGGGGGGGCGGGGTGCAAACGACTCTGCCATGGGCTTTCGAATGAATGGGGTCATGGACTCCACCTGCCGCTACCAAGGCAGAAAGCGAGATTTGCGATGAGCGTCAATCCGGGAGAACCTGGCCTGGCCGATCTACAGCAGTATTTTCCAAACGTCAGCGTGCGAGCGAATCACCTGCTAAAACGCCGGTTTTCGTTTAGCAGGTCTGGCCGGGGTGTGTGATTTTGCGTTTGCAATCGAGTCCAGGTGAAGCCGGAGGTTGCCGGTCTGCGGCTCCCTCTCCCCTCCCCCATTTCCAGGGGCACCCGCGTTAAGACAGGCAGCCGGTTCGGGCCTCCCTGCAGACCCTTGGAATCGGATCCACATTTTGAACCAGATCCCCGGCCTGTCCGCCGGCACATGAAACGTTGGAAGCACTTTTCTAGGTGACTGTTAAGTGGAAGGGAGCCAAACAGGTTCTTAACTTCCCCGGGCATCGTGCACCAGCAGTCCGGTTTCTTTCCGGAGCTCCATTTCCCAGGAGGAGGAGATTTGTGCCCCTTGAAGCTGCTTCTCCGGAGCCTAAGCCAGTAGCAGCTCCGGGAGCTGCTCGCCTCGTAATCCTCCTTGTTGGGTTCCTTTCCACCTCGACCGGCGCGCGCTTCCCCGGGGCGCTCCAGCTGTTTCCACCCCCACGCCCAGGCGGCTACTGTGCACAGCTGGAGCCCGGCGCGCCCCGCGCTCCAGAGCTGCGGAGGCCGCGGGAGCCAGGCGGGGGCGCCGCAGACCAGGCTGTGCGGGACCGAGGGCGGGCGGGGGAGCGCCAGCTGGGCATCTGGTGCCAACCGGCGCGGCCCTGGCGCGGCCCCACGTTCCCACACGGCGGGAGCCGCGGCTCTCTACCTGGGCGGCGGCGCTCATCACCCCGTCCTGTGGTTCATAAACCTGTCGGAAAAACAGTTCTCCAGTCCCGTGCGCCAGGAATCGGCACGACCTGCGACGCAAGGAACTGCTGTTTAGAATTCCCGAGCTGGGTGGGGGTGCCCCGGGTTCGATCTTCAAGTCGAGTATTTACTATCATCATCATCATCATCATCATCATCAGCCTGTTAAAATATAAATCAACAGCAACCCTGACCTTCCTCCTCCCCCCCCCCACCCCTTACAGACGCTACTGAAGTTTGGGGGCAGGGTTATTTAACGATTTGCTGAGAAATCTGGGACCGAAAACGCAAAATACCGAAAGGGCGAGTTGGACCAGGTCGAGAAGGTAGCTGGGCAGCTGCGGCGCCGCCCCCCGCCTGCTCGCCGGTGCAGAGCAACCCTGGGCGCGGGGCTCGGGCTGCGCACCGGGGCAGCGCCAGCATTTCGCAGGAAGAGGAGCGCACCGGCTCGGTGTCCCCGGCTGGGGTGTCGGCGCGCCGGGCGCCCAGACCGAGGAGCCCTGCACTCGCGTCCCGGCGGCGGCCCACGGGCAGTTAACACCTGGGATGTGCGCCTCTGCTCCTCCGTGTGTGCACAGGAGGAGTGTACGTTTCTCCGGGCACGTCACACAACATGGGTCGCCTTAACCTTCGTGGAAGCTTACGTGTTCTGTCTGGAGGCTGGTCGGGTTGGTGGAAACTTTTGTTGAGTGTGTGTACGTGAGAGTGGGCGCGTGTCCCCACCCTCCTCTTGTTCGCCCCCAACTCCAACCTCCACCCTACCCCCACCCAGCCCGTGCAGGGCGAAGTAGTCCTATATAGCGATGATAAATATCCCTGTTGATCACTTGATTGATTACCTCCCTGAAAGGTCACGCGGGCTCGCAGTAATTTCCTTTTGCCTAAGGCTCCCTTTTCACTTTTACTCCGGCACGACAGCTCCGAGTACACGGGATTTTTATTTTTTTATTTTAACCCCTAAATGCAACCCCTCCCGAAAACAATGCAGACAAGAAAAATCGAATAAAATCAACTCGAGACCTTTTCGCGCACTCGCAGCCGCCCTTCCCAATTTGCTCCTTGCCTTCGTGTCGCCACCGCCCCCTCCCGCCCGACCCCCTCTCCCCAGCTCAGATGTATTGTGGACACTGTTTAATAGATGAGTGTCTTGCAAGTAAACTCGGGCATCCCTTGGGTCTGCATTTCAGGTCTGTGACTCTCTCCCTTTCTTGTGGACTGAAAATTCGGATTTAAACCACTAGACAAGCTATTAATTTAGCTAGGCTACCCAGGGTCCTGAACCCAATTAATTTCTAATAATTATAGCCTAAGGGGGCTAGATAGATCTCCCTGCCTCTTTCTTTTATTGCCTCTCCACGCCACCGGGGTCAGCGTATAATAATAAAGTGTATATTTTGAAAGCCATCTCCAGAACAGTGAGTTATTGCAATGAATGAAAATTGTTTCCATTTTGGCTAATTGAGCCCATGACCGAAAGCTGGAGCTCTGAGACTAAATAAAGAGGACTGTTTCATTTCAACATGAAGAAACCCCTGCCTAGCTCTGCTCACCCACCAAGAGTTTAATTTCTTAACAGCCAACCTGAAACCCAGCATTGGGTAAACAGTATTAATAATTACATTACAATGATTAAATTAATCTTGCTGGTAGCCAGGAGAGTGCAGGTTGCGATTGAATAGCACGATGTAAAGTTCATTGCACAAAGACAATAGGCCAAGAAATAACTCCATAAAGAATTTAAACTTTCTTCCAGAGATACTGTAGGGCAGGCTCAGTTACAATGAGAAGAAAGAAATATTTCTTGTGGCGTGTAGTGTATTAAAAATCGGTTTCTTGCCGGGTTTTGGTGCTAATCAAAGAAACAGTTGGGAAAGGGGTATCCTCCCGGTCTTCTCAGCGATTCGTCTTCCTTCCGACTCCCACCTCGTCTACTTATGTTTAAAAAAAGAAAAAGAAAAAAAATCCTACACTACCCCCTCCCCCGCCGCCGCATGAAAACAATAAAAGAGCAAACTCAAAACAGCTCGTAAGTTCATCGACTTTCCCAACGAGGTGCTGCTTCCAGGATGCCTGCTTCCGAGAGAGGAAACATAAAGAAAACTCGTAGCTGGAGACCTACTTTGCCGTCCCTCAAGGAAACGAATTTCAGGAGAAGAAGGGTGGGCGGGGGATGCGTGGTGGGCAGCGAGGGCAGCCCTAGCAACTTGTTGGAGGCCTCTTGGCCCCTGCGCCAAGGCCAGCTCCGGTGTCCCGTTAGAGGGTGTCGGGAATGCCAGGGGCCGTCGCCCAGACAGCCACCTGCTCTGGTCACCCGGCTGGGACTAGGGGCAGGTGGAAGTGAGTGGGAAGGGAACTGGGACGCGGCAAACGCGGGGCGGGGGGCACGGCGCAGTGGGCGCAGTGGGCGCAGTGGGCGGTGGGCGCAGTGGGCGGTGAGCGCGGCGGGCGGCTGTTGCCGTTTGCTCCAGCAGGTTAAACACACTTGAACCGGCAACTTGGCGCTTTTATGAACGCACCCTAGGGACTGAAAGAAAATGACGAAGGCAGGGAGGGGAACAGGGGAAGAAGGAAAAAGGGGGAAGAAGGGGAAAAAGAAAACTTTCTGAGTTGAAAAATTCAAAAAATTTTCTATTGTGCAGATAAGGGGAGAGGGAGAGAGAAACATGCCCCCCCCCACACACACAATGCTTTGGTCTGGGGCCCAGCAGAGTTAGTGTGTATCTCACCTAGAAATATATCCCCGAGTTTACTAAAGTCTTCCACCTCCATCCCGTTCCCCTCACAGAACTCTTCCTACCCCCCTAGCCTGCCACCTTCCCTGTGGATCTGGGACTTAATCAGAGGTTTGGTTCCAGCATCTCTGCATTTTCTAGAAAATTCTCCTGCATTCCTCCTAACCTCCCCTCTTAAGTGGACCACAGACCCGGACAACCTTCCCTCCCCTCCTTGAGGGAAAATGAATTAATAAGAGGTGTGGTATTTCACACACACACACACACACACACACACACACACACACACCACACCAGGGTGAGACTGTACACCCAAATGCCCTAGACAGAGCCTCCTCCTTCCCACTGGGAGCCCTGGGAGCCAGGTTCCTGTGGAACTGGGCTTCCTTCCTGGGGGTTGGGGGAACGGTCCGCAGGTTCTGACAGCAGGGGTCCTTCCCTTCTGCCCTCTTCTTTTGTCACAGTTCCCCAGACAGTCCCCTTCCGAGGCAGCACGGTGAAGTTGCCAGGAGATGTGTTTGTTTCCTTAGAGATTTAGTCTCCTTCTCCCAGCCTCTCATGTCCTGTTTCTCCATTTCTCCGAAAGGGACTCCTCTACCTAAACTTCAAGGTGTCCCGTTTTGAGGGAAGTTTTAGAGTGGAAAGCAGACGTCTGGGGCCCCACACTCAGTATGTTGGAGTGGTCTGTGCATTTACAGTACCCAGTGGGTAGCCCCTCTCACCTGGGGGCACAGGCAACAGGAGTTGCAGGTCTGGGAAGAACCCCGGTGCCCCTCTACTCCACAGTGGATGAGAGCTCTCTAGTGGCCCTGGGCAGTGGACACCAGAAACTCTCTTCAGGAGGTCGTTTCGTCCTTGCTCCCCCCAAGTCTCTCACATTCCAAGATTATACATCTACCTGCCTTGGGATCTGTAGCTTGGTTCTCCAGGGACTTGTATCTTACCCTCCGAATGCACCCGGAATTACACAGATATAAATGCAGGAAAACGGTGGACATACTTTGCCAGGGTGAATGCTTGAAGCTTAGATTCTCTGGAATAAAGATGTTTGCAGGCCATTGACAAACCTGGCAGTTTGCTTCCGCAGCCCTAGTTCCAGTGATCACCTTAAATACCAACAGGTACATCCGGGCATTCTCAGTAGCCACAGGTCACCTTCCCTGCCGTTTGCCACACTCATCCCCAGAACTTGCTTTTTTTCCTTCCTTTCCTTTCACCCTGAGCATCAAGGATGTATTATTGCAGCATGCAGATGAAAACATTGCAAATTTCTTTTTATGGCATTGGGCAGGATTTGCAACAGATATTAATGCGGACATAAATAGCACATGGTAGGTATTGAACAAAATTGTTTAATACAGGGAGGTTGTACCAAGAGAAAAAAAAAATCTATACCTGTTGGGATTGATTCATATCCTGAACATTGCCAGCCCCTTTAGGAGTTCCCCATTTCTGAGTACCCACCTTGACAAGTCCTGTAATTAAAGCAAACTTAAATAATACACTTTTAAAGGGTGTAGGGGTTGGTTTTCCTTCTCCTGCTTGTGACCCCCAACGGCTGTGAGTTTAAGCGAGTCACGCTGAGCTACGCAGGAGGCTGTCCACCCAGGCAGCGCTGGGGGAGGCGGGAAGGTGACAGGGAAGGCAGGAGGTCTTGGATGTCAACTGCCCCGGTGACCGGGGCCTGGAACGCCAGGGCGACCGTTACCGCTCGGTGGAGACAGGCTACCGAAAACCTCCAAGGAGGGAAGTGCGTTGGGGTGACACCTAAAATCGAGAAAGAAAATTATTCCCCGACTTCCACCTCTGAGAACGGAAGCCGCGCTAGCTCCAGCAGCAGGAGCAGCGGCAGCGGGCACGCCCAAGTTCAGGAGGATTCTCATTTTTCCCTGGGTCCTTGGCCGAGGGTCCAACCCCTGTCCCAGCTTTGCAGTAGGGGGAGAGGCTTTTAAAAATTTCCCTCTACTTTTTTTGCTTTCCTCGTGGAGGATAAAGAAAAATGTTTACAATTTGTGATAAGAAAAACAACAATAATAGTTGTAGCACAGGCTCAGTAAGAGTCCAACACGGAATAAATCCTCCACGCAAGTCTTCATCCTCCCCCCATTTTTTTTTTCTTTTTTGGGCGAGGTATCTGTTCCCCTCGGCCTCCCCGCTCCTTCCCCGCCCCCCGCCGCCCTCCCCGCAGCTCTCTTTCTCCGCCTCCTCGGCGATTGCCATCTGACAAGATCTCCAAATCAAAGTGATAAATCGCTCCAAACTTTTTTTGGCGGCGCTGAGATGTTGGAGGGGCGTCTAGCGCGCATGTGCGAAGGTGTCCAAACTGACAATGCTGGAGAGATAGCGAGCGTGGATTGAGAGAAAGGGAGAGAGAGAGAAAGGGGGAGAGTGAGGGAAAGACAGAAAGAGAGTGTGTGGAAGAAAGTGTGTGTGTGTGTGTGTGTGTGTGTGTGAGAGAGAGAGAGAGAGAGAGAGAGAGAGAGAGAGAGGAGGGGGGGGGAGAGAGAAGAGAGGCGAAGAGGGAGGGAGCGAGAGAGAGAAAAAGAAGGAAAAGATCCAAGAAAAAAAAAACCCAACCACACACCAGCGGCTGCAGGACTGGGCACAGCATGAGATCCAAAGGCAGGGCAAGGAAACTGGCCACAAGTAGGTGCAATATCCCTTTTCTATTGGCTTTTCCCCTCCTCTGCCATCTTGCATATCGGTCTCCAGCACTCCGGGAGGGAGCGCGGGCTGCCTCAGGCGCCGGGGCCCGGGTGGCGGAGCGGCGCAGCGGCCCCAGCAACCTGCCGCGTCCTGCTCGGCGCCCGCTCGCCCGCGCTCTCGCCCGCGCTCTGGGTGCCGGAGGAGCCCCGCGGCAGCCCTCAGCCCCGCGCAGCGACCCGCCGTGGCAGCCCCGCGGTGGGGTGGGGGCGGCCGAGGCGGGGGTGGGAGGAGGAGAGCGCGCGGGAGAGCGCGCGAAGGGGTGGGGGGGCAGAGGCGCGGCGTCTCCCCCTCCCCTCCCTTCCCCCCCAGGCGGGGGAGAGTCGCCTCTGGCCAACCAGCTAGTCCCGGGGGTGGGAGGGGGAGCGGGGCTGGGGGGCGGGCAGGGTCCGGGGAGCCCTCCCGAGCCTCGGGGCGTTCGCCGGCTGCGCTTCGGGCCGGGTGGCGGGCTGTGAGGGAGCCGCGGTGGCGGCGGGCGGCGCTCGGCCGAGTTGGGAAAAGTTGCGAGGCGGCGGCCGAAGTTGCGCGGGCGGCCGGGCGGGCTGCGCCGAGCCGCGGCTGCAGTAGTGGGCGCTGTGCGCCCGGCCATGGTGGCCGGCGTGTGCGGCGGGAGGACGCGGGCAGGGAGACAAAGCGGCGGGGTGGGGAGAGGGGGCCGCGGGGAGGGCCGAGTCGCAGGTTGGGGGGCACCCGCACAGGCCGAACTCCCGACTGCTCGGGCCCCGGGCAGGTGGGCAGCCAGGAGGGCCCGATCGCGCGCGTGGCGTGCGGGCAGCGGCGGGAGCCGCCGAGTCAGAGGACGGGCGGCAGGGCGCTCTCCGAGCCCCGCACCCCCGGGCTGGCCGAGCGACCCCTGGGGGGCGAGCAGCCCGCGCGCCGCCGGCTCCGGGAGGCCGTGCGCCCTGACCGCTCGCTCGGCGCAGCCGGAGGCCGGCCCAGGAACCCTCCCCGGCGCCCCCTGCCTGCCCAGCGCGCCGCAGCCCCGCTCACGCGAGACGAGGCCTTGGGGCTTTGAGGCCGGGGCCGCCGTGGGACCCCTATCCCCCACCCTTCCAGCCCAAGCAGCGGGTGGCCCGGCGTGGCCTGCCGAGCCACGGTGTCTGACACGGCGTGTTCCTCGGCGTTTTGTGTGGGCGACAAGGCTGGGCTTGTGCAAATGCTCCAACCCCGACTCTTGGGGCTCTCGCGGCGCCCAGCGCCGGAACAGCCGGGGCGCCCGGGGTGCGTCGGCTCGGGGGCTGGAGCCGCTGCTGGGAGGCCAGGCCGCCGCGGTTCTCCCGCCCTTGCACTGGCTGCAAGCACGAGTCTGTACTGGCTTTCCCGGCGGACCAGAGAAATGAGAGAGAGTGGGGCGGGGGGCTGCATTTCCTCAGCCAAGTCTCAGTCTCGCCCCCCTGCCTCTGCTGTTTAGGACCAAGTTGGGCAGGCGCTCTCCGCACCCCCGCCCTCCTAAGCCCTGCCTAGGTGGTGGCCGTCCCGGGCGAGCTCGGCGCGGCCGGGCTAGCTCTGACGTCCCGGAGCCCTTCCTCTCCGGCCCTTCGACACTTCCCAAGCACTCTCGCATTGTCGCGCGTGTTTCCTTCAGCTCGAGCCTCGGGGGTCCATCCAACTCTAGGACTCTTTGGGGTCACGCGCGCATCTGTTTTTCTCTTTTGGATCTTACTTATTTTACTTCGCGCCAGTGTCAAAATCGCACCAGTGGAACTGCAGCTGTTTTCCCGTTTGCTTTTAAATGATGCTCTTGTTTTAATTTTCCGCGGAACGGGACCTGGAGGGTTTGGGTTCCTACGGAAGGTTAGGAGTGTGTTGGGGGGACACGGAGAGCCTGTGTCCACCGTGCCCCTGTCAGGGTCTGGATGCCCCAGGCTCTGCGCCTCTCCTCGTGTCCGGGTCCCCAGCGAAGTAAAAGCAGAACGCAAAACCTGCGACTTTTCCTTGAACAACGTTTTCAGTGGTTGATGCCCGAGCCAGCTGTATGCTGCTGCATAATGGAAATTGTCCTGCAAGCATAGGCCACTGAACCACCTCGCTTCCTATCCGCTGATGCTTGTCCCGGGCCGCTGGGAGACTCCGGCGCTCGGCCGCGGTCTCAGAGTGCGTCCCAACTTTCACAAACTTTTCTTGCTGAGCTTCGGCTGTCCACTTGCTGGGCTCTGGCCGCTGCCGCTGTTCCCAGCCAGAAGCGCTGCTTTGTGTGATTTTTTTGTACCCCTGGCAAAATCTGGGTAATAAAGGAAATCGTGTGAAAACTACGGATTTTCGTATTTTGAATCGCTATTTCCTCCCCCTCCCCCTTGGTAGCCCGTGGCAGAGGTGGTTGGTGATCCCAGCGGTGCAGTTGGTAAACGAAAAAACTTCGTTGTGCTATGTGCCTGGCTTTCTAGCTCTTTCTGGGTTGAGAGGGATCCATGTGACCATCCTTTAAAAACCAGAACTACCAGTACCTTGGCAGAAGGAACATGACATGGAAATGAGTGTTTCTTGATCGATTGCTTGTTATTCTTCTGGTGATTTGGGGGGGGGTATTTATTTCGTGGCTGTTAAGTTGGTTTTAGCCAAGGTGCAGGCACTGGTGGATGGATTCTGTAGACCCACAGACTGAAAATGCCCCGCTTAGAGTGACGCCGAGAAGGAAGGCACGGGGAAGCCTCCAACTTGTTGGACTCCTTTTTGTACACAACCGATAAATTCCTTGTAAACCATTTGGGAAGACGGAAAATTTGTGCTGAAATGATGGAGGAAGGAAAAGCAAGAATATTTGCCTTTGCACTGCCTGAAGCCCCTAGGTTTTCTTTTCTCTCTTTAAGAAAACTAAAAGCCCAGGCGACTCAGGCAGCCAAGGGAGACTTCGCAGCCGCTTTCTTGGGCAGTACCTGGGCTGAGCCAGGAATGCCAGTTGCAGCTCTCCTGGTGGGTGAGAGAGAAGTGTGTGTGTTTGTGGGGGGGTCTCCCCAGTCTGTCCCCTTCACCCCTGTCTCCCTCAGAGAGGGAACCCGCAGAGCTTCAGGCAGTGAAGTGGACTCCCCTTAGCCAAGGCCTCCCCCCGCAAGTCTCATGCAGAGGCAAAGGGCTTTGCGAGGAGCGAGGAGCCAGCTCTTGCTACTTCTGCACTTGATCTTGAAGTAGGAGAGGTAGACATCGGTCTCCCGCCTTGAAACTCCTCGTTTTAGCTACGCAGCTGTTAAGATGCTAAGGGTTTAAGGCGTCTGCATACCAGTCCCCTCGGGTTTTCCATCTCCCAAAACACGCAGATCCAAGCAGAGGTCTGTGTTCAAATATACGGATATTTGTTTATTTCGGGCTGTTTTGGAGAAGAAAGACGGAGGCTGAGACCCCTTCTGGAAGGCACTTTATTTGCCATTACTTGCCCATTAACCCAGCTTAAGGCTTCTTTATTCATTTGGCACTTGGAGCTCACTCTTCATGCAGTATTTTGATGTGTTTCGCCAAAAAAAAAAAAAAAAAAAAAAAAGAAAAGAAAAAAAATCTGTTTAGGGGAAGGTAAATTACGCTTTTCATTCCCTCCTCTTCCCCAGCCACGTGGAAAAGGGTGGCTCATCAGCTGGGGGCGGGGAGGAGAGGGGGGAGTCTGTAAAAAACTGAGCCCACCCCCCTCCAGCCCCCCCTGCAGGGCCTTGGGGGCTGCAGAAATGGGTGAGGAGTGTGTGTGTGTGTGTGTGTGTGTGAGAGAGAGAGAGAGAGAGAGAGAGAAAGTCTGCCCCTGCTGCCCCAGCCCCAGCTCTCAGGCGCTCTCCACGGAGCCCTCTCACTGGTGTGCCTGCAGACCCGACCTCTGTGGACTGCAACTTGTAGGACGCTTCTAGAACAGCAGTTAGCATGTCGCTCGTTCCATGGGCATTTTGGGCTTCTTGCTGTTGATTTGAAGCGAAAACGTCTGTAAGCAGTTTCTCTTCACATATCTTACTTTTGAGGGGCTGCTTTGCTTTTTCAAATTCGAGGCCAGGTTATCTGAGGTCACAGTTGCATGACCCATGGGCAGGAAGGCCACAGCCGGGGACCCCCTGGCTCCCTTGTCTTCCTCCCGGAACAGGGTGGACCGCCAAGGAGAGTGGCAGGGCAGGACGGTTGCTGCCCTGAAGGAGGCCTGGCTGAGCACCCTGGCTTCCTCCAACTCCCTCCCTTTGCTTGGAGGGGGGCCATGAGGGGTGCCAGGTGGGCTTGTCACCTTGTGGCCACCTAGTCTCAGTGTCCGCAGTCGCTCATGGAGTCCCATTCCCAAAAGCCCAGCAAACCTCCCATCCAGCTACTTAAAACTGCCTGGTGCAGAGAAAGTGGCCCTAGATGGGTGCAGAAGTGGGCCTGGGGTTCCCATGCTGGGCGTCCCCCAGCCCAGGCTGCTCAGCCCTGGGCTCCTGTGTGTGTGTGTGTGTGTGTGTGTGTGTGCCCAACTTGCCCCCAGCTGGTGTGCTCTGACTGTGTAAACACAGGCACACACATGCTCACAAGCTCACAGGTCCTGGGTTCAGGAACTCTCTCCTGCAAGGGCAGGCCTCTTCCTGCCTAGGCCAGTGTTGAAGGGTCAAGGGGGACTGGCCCCAGGTAAGGGTGCTAGGTATGTGTTTGGAGGAGTGGTTAACCCTTCCTCAGCTGGAAGCTGCTGGCTAGGCATTTTCTAAAGTTGTCTCTGGGGGTCTGCTTTGCTTTCCTCCAAGAAGGCACAGAATGAGTCACTAGTTCCCTCTCTTCCTTCCCACTCCATCTGCCATGATCCTCATTCTAAAATTAGATTTTCCCCTTCCCTCTCGCCTGGCCTTCCAATGTACCGGGATTCGCAGGGAAATTGGCTGTGTGATGAGACCCAGCGTGAGGAAGAGGGGAGGCAGGGACAAGCAAGCAGGGGGAGGGGGCGGCTGTCCATTCCTGCTTTGCACAGATGGCTGTTAGCATCCCTACCCCACCCCGTGGGGTGAAAAAGTGTAATTCTTGTTAGTCACCTTTCCCTACATGCCATGCATGAAACTTCAGAAATGCATCTATACAGGGAAGAAACTATTTACAAAACTCTTTCAAGAAGTGTGACATACTGCTCTAGTTCAGCACTGAAAAGCTAAACACACTTACCCTCCTTTGGAGTTCCCTGGCTGGGGCAGCTTATTTGAGGGAGGTTCAGATATTGCTGTGGGTATAACTAATGGCTTCTACCTATTTAGCTCAAGTGGGAGGACAGAAAGGCCTGAATTCCTTGTCCAATGGGTCCCTCTGGAGACTACGTTCTGGCTCCTGGCCAGTTCTGTACAATGTCAACATTGAATATTTGAATTCCCAGACTCTATTTAACAAGTTTCTAAATAAATAAACTCACTGTGTGTCTGTGTTTAAAATTATTTCACCTCTCTCATAAAAGCTATAGCATCTTATTACATTGGCCTTGCAAGTTGATTTTTTTTTAAATAAGCAAACAAACAGAGCTGAAGGCATTTTAGTAGCCAGATTTCCACACATGTATACATATCGCAAAGTCATTCTCTCATGTGTGGCTGGGTGGGAGGACCGTGGGCTATTCGGTGTGGCCTTATAATGAATTGTATTAAAAAAAAAAAAAAAAAACTAAGACCAGAAAGTCAGTGAAATACTAATTACATTGAAAGGAAGGCTTGACTCCAACTTCAGGGCCTTTATATAGTTGATAATTTTGTGTGCTGGATCTCTCAGGAGCCAGAGAGCTTCATGGCTATGTCCTAGAGGGACATTTGTGGACAAACAAGAGGGGTAGGTACAGAACTCTGCCAGATGGAATTTTGTTTCTGGGCATTTCCCATCCCCACCCCTTCTCCCCCTGCTGTATATGTGTCTGTATCTACAATTTGGAAGGAGTAAATACATGGATGTTATCCTCATGTTTCACTTTGGTGAAAAAGTCTGTGTTTCCTGTGGTGTTATCAATTTCTCAACATTCTAACTTTTGTGTTTTTATGCAGATAAGAGCAGTTGTTCTAAGTACATATTTAATTTAAAAATAAGGCAAGTTCTAGTTCTGTTAAAAGTATGAACCCCATCTGGAATTAGAAAAGAAAGTGGAATTTACTCTCATTTATGTGTAGAAAGAGTATTATTAAAAAGAATGGGATTTGAAAGGGCACAAAGCAAAAACCCATAACATTTCACTGGTAATGTGGAGAGCACAAAGCAAAAAAAAAAAAAAAAAAAAAGAACAACTTATGCAAACCCTAAAATAGATTACAATGACCTCAGTCACTTTAATTTTCAAAAATAATAGCTATGATTAAAGTGTGGAGGGGGAGTGTTTTACTTGGAATCATACTCTTGCCTTATTGTAAAGATTGTTTTGAGGTTAAAGAACTGCTTCATTATAGATAAAAAATGCAGGTAAATTTTTAATTACATGCCTGACTCTTCAAAAGTGTTCATTCTTAAATTACTAATCTTTGATTTTTGGTATTGTTCTTACTCATTAGCAAACGTGTTTCAGCTTGTACATTCAGACATTCCTTTCCTACCAACTTCTGTAATAATTCTGAGGCAGGAGATTTTTGTTAATTCTTTTAGTAAACGCCTGCTGGGGGGGGTCAATGGCCTGTGACAGGAAGAGCAGGAGCTGCCTTAACTGTACTCAAGAACCTGCCTTGTTCAAATGACAAAGTCTTTGGAGGTAGCACTTGGCAGGCTTCGGGCATGGACAGGCTTATAAAATGAGTGTCAATGAAGTACTACTGTGATTAGGCATGGACAGAGCTCATTCCCTGCTCCAAATATGCACATCAGAATTTGAATGTGAATCTATGATCACTAATTAGTCAGTCATCTTCAAGTGCCTGAATGCCTCTGGTCCTCCATATCTCTACTTGTGAACTGGAAGTAATAATACTTCCCTCCTTGAGTTGCTGTTCAGGTTAATCCGGAAAATGTGTGCAAAGCAACTGAGTCACATGCAATCACTCAATAAATCTTAGTCACTTCCTCTCTGACTTTCTGATTTATCAGTTAAGTTTTTTGAAGAGGAAACATCCTTTTCTCTCTCCTGTTCTTTCTTTTCTTTTCTTTTCTTTTTTTTTTGGTAGACAGTTTTTGCATGTCTATGGTGGGCATTTTGTATGATTCTCAATAAATTATGCCTTCAGGATGAAGGGAAGTCATATCTAAAATTAACCTCATTGTAACTGTCTATACCAAGCCAGACAGGCAGCAAGTTAATCTATACACTTGAGAGTCTTTTTTTTTTTTTTAATGGAGGTGGGATGGAGAGGAGGGGGACATATCTAAATAGATGATTCAGATTTTAGCCTTCTTCCTAGATTTTGGCATTGTGGTAGCCACACAGCTGAATTTAGCTTTCCATACTCCCCACTTTTTAGATCCAGAATAAAAGCTTGGCTTTTCATGGAGTGAACTTGCCAGTTACTTCCCTCTCCTGGCCAAGGCACTGCTCTCTGAAAGCAGAGGATGCAGCACCCTCACAGAGCTCTTAAACTGAAGTGCCGCTGGGAAGTTACAGGTGTGCTATGTGAGTCAGGCAAGTGGGTGTAAGTACTAGGCCCTCTCCTGTTTTGTATTTAATTCCTTGGCATCCAGATTTTGTGTTCCAGAACAAGAGTGAGAGGTGGGGATACAGCAAACTCACAGCCCATGGTTTCTCTGAAGGTGGATGTCGCTGCTCAGCTCCAGCTCATTGCTGCCCTTTGGATGAGAGGGCCCAGAACTTTCTATGTGGTTTTTTTTTTCTGCTTTAAAATGTAGGCCCAACCAAACACCACTGAATGTAACACATATTTTGTTAGCTGATTTCTAAGGCCTCTTTATTCTTTAAAGTTGCAGTACTCTATAATATTCATGAGGTTTCCTGAATTTTATCTTGTGTTTTTAAGATCTGTATCTTCCTCCGCATCCCAAAGGTAATGTGTCTACGTGTGTGTGTGTGTGAGTGTTTTGATAGATGGAAGTGCTTATTACAGAATCTGATATCTGGCCATTTATCTGGAAAAAGAGTCGTTCATGGCCATGTTGTGTCTTTCTTTCCCTACATTCTGCCTCATCATTAATTGGCTTAAGAAAATAAACGGAACCATCCCCTTCTCTTGCAGCCACTGGCCAGCATTCTCTCCTTCTCTCTTACTTCTCACTCAAGCCAATTTGATTTGTGGGCTGGGGGTTGGCAATAAATCACTAGGAGGCAGTCGCCTAGTCAGTGGCAGAAGAATTCATTTGGCTGCTGTGGGTATGCAGAGAAGAGTTTGCTTCTGTCCCCCAGGAGGGGCCAGATGTCACCTCCTACACATCTGTCCACCTGGTTTTTCAAGCATGAACCTAAGCAATGGATACATTACCAGACAGGAGTGAATATTCTTATAAAGTTATATATATTCAGGGAGTATTTGAAAACAAACATGTCTTGCTTTGTTTATTATCACAAGTAATATTTCTAGTAGAGTTAATAGGTGAGTTACAGACAAAATTTTAAAAAAAGGTAAGTTATGATGATGTGATATTGATACAACTAAACCTGCACTGAATTTATAGTATCTAAATCAGTAATATAGTCAAAGGGTTTATCAATGAATGTTTGCCGCTCTCTTCTAACGTGCTTGAAAAGCATCAGTGCAATGTTTTTAGTGGAAGATTTTAAATATGACTAATCGTGCTTCTAAGTGTATTAATAGGCTTTCAGATATTTGATCCCCAATTTATCACTTGATGTTGATACCCGGATTCCTTGGTCTGGCTAAAGGGGGCCTACCTCTCTTGAGCCCAGGTTTTGAGTTAGATAGGATGGGTTTGAATATTGCTTCTACTTCTTATTACTAGCTGGGAATGAAGGCAAGCCACTTCATTTTCTGTGCCTCAACTTCTGTTCTCATGGACTGGAGACACCTCCCCAGTGTGAGGATTTGATCAATGATGCATTTAGAATGCCTTAAAATATGTATAAATTAAGAACACAACACATGTTCACGCTTCAGGCCTCCTTGTTTCCCTACTCAAGACTAACTTATTCAGCCTGACTTATTGGCTCATTCTGCTCCTCTCACTCTTTTACTAGCCTGCCTTTATGTATCCTCCTTGTGTCTTTGATCATGGTGCCATAGTCCGTAAATCTCTCCATGCTGTGCTTTGTCAAAGTCTAACAATTGCTTTAGGATAAGTTGTTCCTTCCTCATGAGCACTCCTTATTATGCCTAGAGACTTAGTCTCTCAATGTCATGTCATCCCAATAGCAGGGAATTTTCTTTTCCTAACATCATTTGGGCAATCCATGATACTTCCTTGTTTTTATGATCTGTATCTTATATTTTCTGTCCACACTGTGATACGCTGTAGTGCCCCCTTCTGTTTTGCACAGTGTCCAGTCCACTGTGCTGTGTCCTTGGCAGATACCAACACAGCTGGGTGTCGGTGGGTCAGATATGGGGGGTACTTCAGTGGACTGTGGATCCCTTCAGTTTCTTTGCCTGTAAAACGTGTGCAGTTAGGTAATGTCAGAACAGCACCCTGAGATATCTGACACTTTAATTGTATGCTAAATCCACAATTGGCCTGTTCTGACAGTGTGAAACCACCTGCAAAGCACATTTAGACGATAGAGTATTATTCCTAATTTTCACCAATGATGTTCCTAGTTTAGCTAACGCAGGTGTAAACCATGGCTCCTCACTGACATCACACATTGGTAGTGGTCTATGCTTGATCTTGAGCTCAGGACCAGATCTGCTTCTGGACAATGTCAATGGAGTAAAGGCAGAGATGGTGAGTCTGTGGGCTCAGGCTATTCCATGGGGATTTGGGGATATTCAGCTTACAACAGTCATCAGCAGCCAAGTTTCTACATGATTCCTAAGCTCCATGTAGACAGTATTAATATAGAGCACAGCAACAGGATTTTGTCGTATATTATAATGTGCATTTATGGTCAAAAAGTCAAACTATTGGCAGCTGGTATTGTAATGTGCTTTATGGGTTAAGTTATCCCTCTCCCTTAGATTTATCCTTTAAATTCAGGTGGACACATGACATGTCTCCCTCCCCCTTTCTACATCTCTTCCTTCATCCCCTTCTCACAAACCTGTCGTGCCCAAGGAGAAAACACGATTGGGCTGCAGATAACCATCCTCCAGTTGTGAGTGATTCTAAGGCTTCAGTGGCTGCTGGATGAGGACTCCCCTTCACCAAGACCAGCCCGGGGGAGGGGGGTGGGGGGACTTCTTGTTTTCAGGAATGCTCTTCAGTCAGTGGGAGGCCCTGGAAATGAGGGTAGGGGCTGACAAGCACAGCTATTCTACTCTAGCGTTCACAGTAGACTTCACCTGTGGCAGGGGCCATGAAATGAACTAGTAGTATAACAGTTTATGAGATGACCAAAGGAATGGAATTTGGATTCAGTTGGGTCATGATTTGTGAATTTTCGGGGGGTGGAGTTTCAGACCCCTGGGAGATTCTGATGAAAGGTTTGGGATATCTTTCCAGAAATTGCTTATATGCATAGGAATTTTCATTTAATTTCAGCAGTTCATAGACTTCTGAATTCCAGAGATAAAGTTTATTCACATATTCAGACTTGACTTACCCTAGAGTGTTTATTTTGTAACATCTTAGTGTTCTTATCAAAATTTGTCATTATGTTAGAAGCGTGTACTTTTCTGATCACAAAACTTTTGCACAATAAAAAATGAAACATCAGAATGTATCCTACAGAAAATGAAAGTTCTTTTCTTTCTCTTGTTAAGCTCTATTTGCAGATGAGCACAATTCATCCTTTAATTATAAGCTCTTGCGGCTTTCTACCCCATATATACCAGGGTACTTCAAACTGTTTGTAGAAAATGAAATTAAAAGATGTATTTATTTTGGTGCAAAAAAAAAAAAAGGAAATCCAAGATGTTCATGCAAATATGTGTACTAGGAAGAAGCTGTGCATGGATTTCACGTGATTTTCATCAAAATAAACTTGTCTTTCAGTTCAGTTTCTCCACATTTTGAAATAATTAGCACATTCATGCTTATTGAGTTATAATGCTTTAGAGAAACTTTCTAATTTACTTCAGACATCTTTCTCTTGCCACTGCTTATAAATTTAGCCTATTCTTTTTTAAAGGTAGCAGATCTCCCATTGTTTGGATAGAACACGTTTTTCCATTGAGCCCATCCCCTATGGATCACATTTGAGCAGGACAGAAAAGCTCTCCAAAGCAGGACTCTAAGGGAAAATGAAAGTGAAGTCTACAATTAAAGGAAGCTCACAGTTCAGGGCGAAGTGTGCTGGCCCCTGAGCTGTGGGGCAGCAGGGCTCTCAGGAGGTCCCAGCGGGGTGCCTGGGCCTGTCAGGATAGATCAGATTTCCAGGCATCTCTCCAGCTGGAGGGGCCGAGGTTCAAGCCCAGAGCGAAGATCTGTGTAAGAGCCACTGAGATCTGTGCTAGTTCAAGCTTCCTGGGCTCTTCTGAACCTGAAAATGGCCTTGTTGCCATTTCCTTCTGATACTTTGAACAGGCTGTAGCTAAAACCAACCCCGATAGCCCCAACTGGAGAAGAATAAGTAAGTTGTAAATATTTCAGTCTCAAGTCTCTTCCTTCCTCCTTCTCCTTTTTCTCCTCCTCCTTTTCTTTCAAGAAGAGTTCCTTGTTGTGTGGTGCATTACTGTCATCCTCCCTATAATGTACATACCTTAAGCCAAATGATGCAACTAGATGAATGTAGAAGTTTATCTGAAGTGAAGCAAAATGTTACTGATGTTCTTAAAAAAAACCCACATAATATCTAATGCAGGAATTGGAAAGCCAATTTTTAAAGGAAAATGTTTCTAGCTGGGTAACCAGACTATGGGAAAATTTTTATAATGGAAACCATCTCCTACTTTTAACTATAGCATAAAAATATGACAGTATAAAGTTACACAGTAAAGCCCATCAGATGCAAAATTCCAGTTTTTGATTATAACTTATAAACCAAGATAGAGAGATTTCTGAAAAGTGGTTTTCTTTGGCAATGATGTCGTTGATTAAATATAAAAATTTCAGAAAAAAAATTAGTTCAGTCCATTCCTTTACACAGAAGATTACAAGAATGAGGTAGCTGGATTTTGGTTCTACTGGGGAACTACTTTGCTTATTGGATTATATTAGACTAGAAACATACTGAACATTTTAGACTATATTTGAAAAGGTAATGTTCAAGGAATGAAAATTTAATCATATAAATATTTTAGAAATTAATTTACCTAATTTACCTTGTAATCTTGATTCCTTATAGTATAATATTTGTCTTAAGTTCACATTTTTTTCCTGTGGATGCATAAAGGTTGTTCTATGGGGCCATTACTCTATTCAATGTTATTCGAAGTACACTTTAAGTTAAATTGAGTCAGCAAATGACTATTGAATGCTTAATAATATGTAAGGCAGGACAAACAAAATCATAAATAGCCAGTCTCCTGAATATAGTGGACCTCATCATTTAACAGACATTTATAATACTTTACTAATGGAAACAAAGACCATCATGTACCTGTGACTGGTTGTCAATGACTGTAAGTTGTTCTTGGAGTTTGAAATGCTGAATCCTATGCCTACATCCCCAAATATTTGTTCTCCAGATTTTTTGTTAACCTTATGAAGTCACACACCAACATGTGTCAGTGCTATTCTGTGCATTTAGGATCTTCCACCTGCAAATAATACCACACTTCATTTCTTTTAATACCTGTCAGATGTGGAGGTCATTGCTGCCGCTCTAAATTATCTGTATGCTATTGCTGCTATGGTTCTCATTCAAGATACTTGGAAACAGGGGAGTGTCCGTTTATCCTGGTGTGTGAAACACCCTTGTCCCACACTGGAGCACCTAGGGTTGATGCCTGGGCCTATTCCTCATTGCAGCTTCCTTCTAATGCACACTCTGGAGGCGGCATTGATGGCAGCCTGGATCGAGAGCCTGGCTTCAGGCTTAGGCGTGGCACAGCCCTGGCCATTGCAGGCATTGGGAGTGAATCAGCAGACAGAGCTATTGATATTGTCTCTATCTCCCTCAAAAGAAATACTTGAAAACAAAACCAAGGGGTCAGTGTTGTGTTGCAGCAGGTTAAGGTGCTACCTGTGATGCCAGCATCCCCATGGAGATACTGGTTTGAATCCCAGCTGTTCCACTTCCAGTCCCGCTGTCTGCTAATGGACCTGGGAAAGCAGTAGAGGATAGCCTAAGTACCTCAGCCCCTGAACCCATGTGAAAGACCTGGATGAAGCTCCTGGCTTCAGCCTGGCCTACCCCTCAACATTGTTACCATTTGAGGATGGAAGATTTCTCTCTCACCCTCCTCTCTATTTCTCCTTCTCTTTCTGTAACTTTCCTTTTCAAATGACAAATAAATCTTTTTTTTTGTAAGAGCCCTTCATATCACCCATCCATTCACTCAATAGGTGTTTATTGCATGTTTATAACTGTAGATCAAGGGAAAGCACCAGCAAGCAGCACGGACAAGGCTGTTGCCCATGCGGAGTTCACGTTCTGGAGGAGACCAGGGTATAGGATTGTATACTGCAAGATTTTTTTGTATGTATGAAGGGAAAAAAAGCAGAATCACTTCCTAGACAGCCCGAAATGACCGTATTGTGGAAGATCAATTGAACATTGAAGATACTTTGAGAAGACGGCGCGTGAGCAGAGAGCTAAGTGAAGAGAACGTTTATTAACTGTTTGGAGTGACACACATCCCCGGAGCTTGGAGAATGGCAGGAATAGCCACCTGCCTAATTTTTTTATCTTTGGACAGAAGCAGATAATGGACAAAGGTTATGAACAGCATTTATTTCAGTTGTGTCAAGTACATTTTTGAATATCATATCTACAATGGACTGACTCCAAAACTTAGGAATCAGGATAAAGATGCTTGTGTCTTCTTTTATAGATAGCTGTAGGAAGTGGGACTTCTGTGCTTGGTCTATAAACATTGGGTTAGTGGCAGCAACAGAAGAAGATATTAAATTTTTAGGCCTGTAATTCAGTCCAGTTAAACAAATATTTATTGAATATGCATCAAACAATCCAAGCCACAAAGAGAGATAAAGTATGTTTCCTGCCCTGGAGGACCTTCTAGTTTAGTGGGAAAGACAGGCTTGTGACCAGATGCCATTAGTCTAGTACAGTAGGAGCAAGACTTCACTCACTGAACTGCAGTGATATGAGCAGTGGTCTGTCACAGGTGGCATGCTCTCTTTTCACATCTGGGCTTAAAAAAAAAATTTAAGTTATGCTCTCCCTAAACAGAAAAGAGTGTATGATTCAAATTTGAGGCTAAAAGTTTGCATGTGTTTAATAATGTGCTTTCAGACACGTTTCTAAATGCATCTTCTGAGATTTCCATTGTCTAATACAAAGGCAATTTGTGCATTAAATGGACAAGTGTTTTCTGAAAAGTCTGTCCATAACATTAGTTTATTGTTAGGGAAATGCTGGTTGTAACAGCGGAGTAAGATAACAGGTGTATTCCCCACAGCCTTGAGTCCTCAGATAGGCAAACTATTCTTCTGTCCTCACCAGTTTAGTTTGTTGTATTTCCTGCATAGTTAGAATAAGCTTCCCCATCACAGTTCAAGAAGTTCTTTCTGGAGGTCACAAAAATTTCCCCTACTCTCTTGCTGCTTTGTGCACTATTGGAGAGTAAACATCTGATCAAAATGATCAAAGTGAAGTTTCCATGACGTAAAAAGGCACATCACATTTTAGGTTTGATTTTTATCCAGTAGGAGACTCCTAAACACACATGAACCTGAGTGGCTTGCCTCTCAGGCTGACACGTTATTTTCTCGTTTGCAAAACAGAAGCAAGCTAAAAAAAGGAAAAAAAAAAAAAAAAAGGCACTGCCTGCCATCTCTCCCAATTCTATGCCAGCCTTCCTGCTAAGCTATGTGTATGCATCCAGGCCAACGTTCCAGCAGCTTGGCTTGGCCCAAAAATCAGTGTATCCAACATCATTACTCCTGGGCACAGTCTGAAAGCTTGAGCACAACTCCTCATTTGGCTAAGCCCTAATGATCTTTTCGCTGTTTCGCTACTAAAACACCAGATAGGTGTTGTTTCACCCATGAAGCAGCATCGCAGCTTTGCCTCTATGATCTAGAAGTACTGCATAGATGGATTGGGAATGTCAAGGTTAAAAGCATTGTTTGTCTAGAGTGTTCACAGGGCTTCATTCTACTTATACCAGATGTCCATTCCTGACCTTGAGTGATGGTCAACTCCACCATGAAGAAAAAACAATATCCTGATAGCTAATATAATCCAATGAGCTTCATCACTGTCAACATTCCAGGCAGGTCTTTGATGAGGGCCAGAACTGGCAGACTGCTTCTAGGATGTATGGAATGCATGGCCATTTGTTTCTTTCTGCTGCTGTCAGAATAATTTGTCTGAATGCCGTAATCTTTCTTTATGTAGGCTTGACACTCACTAAACACACACGAGAATGCTTTGGACCCTCACCACCTTGAAGGTAGACCCTGACTGTTTTCTTGGATGTCTTCTTCTTAAAACTTCAGTCTGTTTGGGTCCTGTTTTCTGGCTGATGATGCTGGCTATGCAGACAGGACCTTACGGTTTTCCACTTATCAAGGCCAACATGCTGTTGATTGGAAGGCTACAAAGCTTCTGAGCCTCAGGTGTAAGACAGGGATGAGGCTTGGGCACTTGCTGCTGCTTGGGTTGCCTGAATCTCATGTCACAGGGCCTTGATTGGAGTCCCAGCTCTACTCCTAATTCAAATATTCTGCTAAAGCTTACCATAGGAAACAGCAGGTGATGGTTCAAGTATCCGAGCCCCTGTCACCCATGTGGGAGATCTGTGTTGAGTTTTCAACTCCTGGCTCTGGCCTGGCCAGACCTTCTGTTTTGCAGTCATTTGGGCAGTGGGCCAGCAGATAGGAGCTCTCTTTTCCTTTGAAAATAAGTAAAGCAAATAAATAAACCAAAACAAAATAAGAGAAATAATAACTACTTCTGTTTTGGCTCTTTTAAGAATAGTAATGATAAAATAAGATGACATAAATGTTGGTTTTAAAAAAAAAGATTTATTTTTAAAATTTCTACTTGAAAAGCAGATATACAGAGGGAAGGTGAGACAGAAAGAGGGGCATTTTCCATCTGCTCGTTTTCTTCCCAGCTGGCTGCAATGGCCAGAGCTGGGCTGGTCTGCCAGGTCTCCCATGTGGGTGCAGCTGCCGAAAGACTTTACCATCCTCCACTGCTTTCCCGGGCTATGAGCAGGAAGCTGGATCAGAAGTGGAGCGACCAGGACTAGAACTGGTGGTAGCTTAGTTTGCTATGCTATGGAGCTCTATTTGTCAGTTTTTATTAGCTGTGAAAAGCTGTTTAAATTTAACAGCTTATAAATCCTAGAAATTGAAAGTATGGGCTCTAGGGGGCACATTATTTAGGTTAAAGTCTTGGCTCTGCTACTACTTAGCTGTGTAAGTCTCTTAGCCTTGCTGTGCCTCAGTTTCTTCATCTTTAAAATGGAGATAACTTACAAGTACTAATGACAATCAAGATTATCGAGTGTTTGGGTATTAGTGCTGCTAATCTTCATGAGGCTGTTACATTGTATAAGTACCTCAGAGCTCATAAAAGTAATACCATTTTTTATTTTTCATTTTTAAAATTTTGAATTTTATGTTACAGTTCTATAGCGTCTGGGATTTCCCGACCCCCTCTCCAAATTCCCACCCCCTGACTGACTTTCTCATATTATTACAATAGTATGGTCCTTCATAAGCGGTCACAAGTTCATCAGTCTGCTATTTAAATAAAACTATTTTTTAAATAGGAGATACCTCTAGATAATTAAAAGATCTTACTACACATTTCTTGGTGAAAAGGAATTTTGCTGCGATCGCCCTGTGCAGCCTTTCCATCACAGGGACTCATCTTCTCTTTGCCCTGTCTTGCTGGAGTTATCTGCAATCACATTATGCTTTCGGTTTTATCTAGGGAGCTCTCCACATCTTCATTGAATGAATGACTTGGCGCTACTTCATTACTTCATTTCCTGAAATCACAAGCTAATTATACCTTATGATTTACAGTGGATGGTGCTGGATTCAGGTTTCCATTTTCTCAACAGTGTTCTGTGACTGTAAATTTGCCCAGGCTCACCAACTTGTTTTTGAGGCAAAGAAAGAAAACCACAACTTACAGAAGCTTTCTTCTTTCTCGTACATCTGAATCCAAGTTCTATTTCTTCATCCTCTTGGGTCCTGCAACAAAGTATTTGATCTAATACATCACTGAATAATCTTTGAGATTACCAAGGAGAGGACTTAATGTGTTCTCAGAACTAGTCCTTTTTGAGATTTTATTTTAGGGGAGAGAGCTGTGGACAAATTAAAATATCTTCCAATGTGGCTACGTGGAATTACTTGGACAGCTGAAAAATACAGTCTACCCTCCAAACAATTAAATCAGAATCTCTAGGGGGCTGAGGTGCAGGCCATGAGAACAGTGGGAGTCTTGGACATGGAAACTGGGAAGAAGAAAGTCGTTTCCATGAAAGAATAGAGACACACAGGGCAGCGCCAAATGCATCCGTTGCGGGGTTCCTCAAGGTTATACACGTTCTGACATATGGCTTCATTCTGGCTTTACAGGTGTAGGTTGTGTTTGCCTCTAGATACATGAACTTGTTTTGTGCCAGGTGCAGCAGCGCTAGGTGTGAGATTTGCAGCTGCAAAAGACCGTTGGCCGGGAGACTTCACCCCAAGGCATGGATGGTCTTCAGAGAGTCCAGGAACTCTGGACAGCTGTTTTGTCCAGTTTTCAATCTGGTGGCTGTTTCTAAGGACACAACTATGTTTTCAGATGAAACGACAACAACAAAGACAACCCTAAACAAAAACAGAGTCAGCAGCTGCTTTGTGAGAGCACTTTAATATTGCCAGCTGCTTTTGTCTTTTGGTTTTTCTAGAATCCCAGACACGAATGTTTCTGCCAACCTCCCCACATGATGGGGGTGCTGGGAATTCAAGCAAAGGTATGTAGGGAAACCAGAAAGTGAATTGTGAAAGCAGTAGCTGTTTGCACGTGGAAGTGTTACAAAGCAGGAGAGTACGTTTGCAGGCAGAGACTGGGCTGTACTTCAGGGAGTTTGAATGCTGAGTGTGAGCAGCCCTTATGCCTGTATGGTTGTAATCAACGCTATCTGATGCTCACTTTGATATACACGAGAACTTAAAAAATAAACTCCCAGGTTGCTGTTGGATCGCTTAGGTATGTTCAGTTACACCTGAGTGTACATTTGATTAAGGTTTCTGAGGATTCTGGAAGTTCAGTTGCATTGAGGAGGGTGAACAGACATTGGTGTGTGCTTGTGGCCAAAGAGGGTGGCTTTATTTAAGGCGAGGATTAAGCCAGGAGAAAAGCACGAGAGTGTATTTATAAAATGTGGGCTTGTGTATATCTTTGGATACTTAAGGGGCTCTCATGAAGTTTCAGTTTTAGCTGTTTATTTCAAAATTATTAACTGATTTGCACAAATCCTCTGAGGAATTTCTTTTGGATTCTACAGTTTACTTAACTGATGCTTAAGCTAATGGCCCTTTTTTTTTCCTTCCAAATGATCATTTACGCATTACAATTTTCTTTTTTAGTTTTCTTTGAGCCAGGTGTAAAGGGATAAAGTGGTTTAATTGTTTAAAGAGAGATTAAAGTCATGTTTTATAAAAGCCTTGAATTTTTTTATTATAATGCCAATGTAAAATGAATATAAAATATAAAATGACAAGAAGTGAAAGTATAATTTTCTAGTTTCAGGAGTGGGAGGCTCTAGAATCATACTTTTATTTTATTTTATTTTATTTTTGGCCATAATCTGTGTTTTAAGAGCGTGGAAAACTACAGTGCAAGAGAGTTTTGTAACCTGCTGCATGGTGAGCTAGAGAAAATAGAATGATTCTTTTCTACAACTGAGGCCTGAAATAAGGCACTTGGGGAGACTTATTCCAGGCTGCTCACGTGAGCGTGGTGCAGCTGGGGAGAGAATCCTGCCCTGCCTCTGTTTTGGCTCCTAGAGTGTCACCTCTCGGCTCTGTCAGAGGAGGTTTCATAATTTAGGAGGTCCATATATCTAATTGAGAAGCATTATTTTTCATTATTTAAAATTATTCACTTCCTTTTCACATTTCCCTTCCCACCTCACACCCCTCCCCCCCAATGGAGCCCATAAAATACCAGTGGAATTTTAAAAGAGAAAGTTGTATTCTAAAGGGATAGGCCCAGCATCACAACTCACAGGCCTAAGGCCATGCCAGTACCAGATAGCTGTTTTCTTTCGCAATTGCTATCTGTTTTTTAGGGAGGCAGAGGAGGTAAGGGGTGGGGGCTTTTCCTGGTCTGTTGGTTCACTCCTCCGATGCCTGCAAAGCTGGGTCTCCCATGTGGGTGGCAGAAACTGTCTCAGTTGAGTCATCCCCTGCTCTTCATGGATTTGCCTTTATGGGCAGCTGCGGTCAGAAGCCAGAACTGGCTTTTAAACCCTGGTACTGTGATAGGGACGTAGGCGTCTTAACCACTGGGATAAATACCCACCCTTGGTAAACGTTTTTTGACGTTTCCACCTGATGGAGGATTTTGAATGATTTTCTCCATAGTTGTATGAGTGAAGTTTCTGTTTTAAGAGTAAGCAGAAGGAAATGGTAGTAATAACAACATTGGTTTCTGCCCATTCACACTTTTCTGATTATGAGAATGGTGAGATGGGAGGCAGGACAGCAGAAGCAAGGATGTGGGAGAAAAACGTGTTGTAGGAGGGAGGATGTGTAAGGTGAAGCAAAGGTTATGTAGTTATTGGAATATTTGTTTAGAAAACATAATACTAGTTCAATATTCAAATGTCTGTATTTGGGGATTCACATATTTCCATTCAGTTTTGCAAAAGCAAATTGATGACTCATATAATTTAATTAGATTCTAGCTTCATAAATATGCAGTGGTATTTGAATGAAGAGTTGAGTTATAAACCTTCCTATGAATAAACGGTCATTTGCTTTGCTTCAGAGTTGGTGGCAGACACTTCTATCTTGGCTTAAGTGAATCAACGATAATTTAAAAAATTACAATTATGGGGTCCAGCACAATAGCCTAGTGAGTAAAGTCCTTGACTTTCATGTGCCAGCATCTTATATGGGTTCTGGTTCATATCCTTGTTGTTCTACTTCCCACCCAGCTCCCTGTTTGTAGCCTGGGAAAGCAGTAGAGCATGGTCCAAAGCCTTGGACCCTATACCTGCATGGGAGACCTGGGGGAGGCTCCTGACTTCTGGGTCCGGATTGGTTCAGCTCTGGCCGTTGCAGCCGCTTGAGGAGTGAATCATTGGACAGACGATCTTCCTCTCTCTCTCCCCTTTTCTCTGTATATCTGACTTTTTAATAAAAATAAATAGATCTTTAAAAAATTTACAAGGATGGCTATGTTTGATTGACTGGTTACAGGAATAATTTGGAGATATTTTATGCCTCCTTCCGCTGTCTTGCAGTTTGTAATTCCAGATCTTTCTTGAAGCATGTCTTCTATAAATAGCTTTGAAAGACTCTTAGGTTTTTGTGTACTGTGTGGCTTTTCCTGGGTCTTCCCTGCCCATTGGAGGTGGGTCAGCGGGAGCTGCATTTCTCCCCCCGCAGCCGCCATCCGCAGCATCCCGAATTCTCTTTCAGCCAGTCCATTAGGTTCTTCACTGAAATGAAATATAGGATTAATAAATAGGAAGGCCCTTGCTTGTGATTGATAACTACTCTTAGAAACACTGTCATTTGCAATTCATTAAATGCCTTATTTGCCATTTATATTTACTGAAAATTGATACTCTATGTATTAGTTCTTTCTCGGTGACAGATCACTGGTAAATGTATAATTAAAAGAGAGCTTAATTCCAATTTGTCTTCATTTCTCCTTGAAGTAATTTTACAGCTGTTGCATGGACTGTCTTCATGCTGCTGATTCCCCTTTGCCAGGGCTCAGTCATTGTCTCTTATTCATCATGTTGTTGCAGGTCCAAATTCAGATCCAGTTCTATCCCTGGCTGTGGGACTTTGGACAAAAAGCTAGCATCCCAAAGCCTCAGTTTTATCACCTCTGTAGTGGGAATGAAAACGTTGATTTCACAGAATTGGCATGAGGTTTAAGTAACATGACACGCTGAACTGAGAAGTGGTCTCCTGGCTGGGACTCGCTTCATCAGCATGGTCCTCCAGCAACTTTGGATGCAATGCTTGGAATGATGGCCCATCTGCAGGAGTTGGGGACTGATTTGTGGGGTAGGTGGAAGGCTGGCAAACATGATAGACATGCAGAGAAGCCTGCAGTGACCAAAGCCAACTCTGCCATTGCACAGGAGCTGAGCCATGGAGCCAACCTTATCAGTAAGGGGCTGGCTCTACAGGGTTAAAGTCACACAGAAGTGCCGACTCACCCAGAGCTGCACCCTGAGCAAACACAGAGCAGTCAGGACACTGATTAATTTGCTTTCCCCCCACCTTGTCCTGAGATAACTCTAGGGGCTTTCTTCTTCTCCTTCCCCTCCCCTTCAGTCTTCAGCGCTCGGCTTCTGACACCTCTGTCTTGCTCTGGTATGGAGTTGTCAGCAAGTTAAACTTTCTTGCTCACAGAAAATTTTCAGTTTTGGCCACCATCCTATTTCCCTTAACTCCAATCTTAGGGTAACTGTTAACTTTCCAGCCACTTCCCCCAGCTTCCTCTTCCTGCCCGCAGAGACCTACCAGAGAACGTCACTGCTAGGGCGTCAGGTGGTTGGCTGTGGATTTCCAGGTCGCTGTGGGAGACAGTGCACTGAGTTCTACGCCCTCTCCACAGCGCGGACCCGTGGCCTGAGGGAGTGTGCTATATGCCTTGGCAGGAGGGAGGTGTGGGCCTAGCGACTCTGAGACCTTGGTGTCTCCTCCAACTTAGTAAGACAGAGACACTGTCTTCGTAGGGGGGTTGCAATGTCTCCAAGGAAATGTGCATGCTATGCCTTGCACTTTGAGCCCCTCAGTAAAGTCTTTCTCTTCAAGCCTATCTCTTCTATAAAGCTGCAACCACCCCTACAGACTAGAGGCTGGTTTCAAATAGTAGAATCTTGCACATAGTAGGACATAGTCCTGTAGGTAGCATTCTCAGATTCCATTAAAGCATCCGATTTTTGTTTCTGCCTCCTACCTATTAGCCTGTTAGTGATAATCATCAAAATTTTAGAAAAGTAAAAGATAATATTTTGAAGTAGATTTGTCCAATAATTATTCATTGACATTCTGATTTCTTTTCATCTTGAATGAGATTTTTTTCAGATTATGGCCTGTGGGCTTTTATTTGCTTCTCTATAGGTAATTTAGGGCTATCACCTTTAGGTACTGTGGCAAACTTTTACTGCTTGAGTAAAATACTTGAATAACTTTTTGAATTAAAATTTTAGACCAAATATTTGAATGGTATTTAAATTAAATATGTACTGTCTCCCCTGGGGGAGATTATGCTTCCCTCACTGTGACTGGCTGGGACCCCAGGTTTTCTTTGACCAATACATGTGACAGACGTTTTTACAACTCCACATGTACTTTACTTGTCATTTTCCTATGTCAGGAGAGCAAGACTGTCCCAGCTGGAAGATATTACAGCAGCATAAGTCCAGGACAAAGATGGAGGTGAGGCATAATTGAGCCAGAGTGGAATGTATTGCATAGAAATAAATAAATACCTATATATAAATTTACAAATCACTGGCATTTTTGGATTAATTATTCCTGTAGCATAATAGCGTCTTCTGATTGATGTAGATATAAATACTTACAAATTTTGACTCTTGCTTTATTGATGTGTCAGTTACACATCCTATATTAATACATGGAGTTCCTTAAACTCTGAATTAGTTTAACTTTGCAGGGATTAGAGGGGTAGGTGTTGTGGTATAGTGGGTTAAGCCACTGCTTCAGATGCCAATATTGTATATCTGAGTGCCTAGGATTGAGTACCACCTTCATTTCCAATCCATCTTTGTGCCAATGCACTTGGAAGGCAGCAGAAGGTAGCCCAAGCACTTGGGTTCCTGCCATACAGGTGAGCAATCTGTCTGGAACCCTGCCTCTTGGCTATGGCCTGACACAGCCCTGCCTATTGCTGACATTTGGGTATTAACCAGGGAATGGAAGATCTTTCTTCCTCTTTTCCTCATTATCTTCCTGTCTCCTTTCTTACTCTGCCTTTCAGGTCAATAAATAAATAAATAAATAGACAGATAAATAAGTACGTCTTTGAAAGTCACTGCAAAAAGAGAGCTTTCAGGAAGGACATCCCCACTTTATTAGTTTAGTTTGGGATGACAACGTGACTTCTGCTGCCACTTTAGTGAGCATAGTCACAAGGCCAAGAGAAAGAAAAAATGTGAGAAGACATTTTGGCTGAGTGTCTGCTTCCCAGCATGCACTCCACACTGTGGAAGGGAGCACAGATCTTTGGTGGTCTGCTAGCCAACTCCACGACAGATGTTAATCCCACCCACACAGCACAAAGGAGGAGGCATGGAGTGAATATTGGGAAGGCAATTAACCATGTCAACCACACCGGGAAAGCTGGTCTTGATGTCAGGCAGGCGCTGATTTGTGCTGAAGCAGATGTGTGAGCCCTCTGTGGCCTCTTGGACTGACTGACATGATCCAAAGTCTGTCTGTGACTGGGAAAGAGTTTGAGAAGACTGTAAATACATGATTACTTGTAGGATGTCAAGTTTCACTCTCTGGAGGAACAGGGCAGGATGAGGGCTCAGGTGGGTTGTGAGGTCAGATGAGCTTTCTCAGGGTACGGATGCTTGGTTTCAGAGGCAGATTTTGTCAGTCATGGGCAGGACGACAGCTGTGTCATCTTGATGTCAGGAGAATATGTGTTCAGGGATGTCCCATGAAGGGCTTCATGTAGAACCAGAACTAAATTACGTGTGTCCATGTTGTGGGAATCTTGAGGAACACGACAAAGTAAGTGAATGAGAGGAAGATGTGCCATTAGAAGTATGGAGGCTTTAAGACATTACAGAAATGGAATCCAGATGCCAGTGGAAGACTTCTAAGTGCTCTGAGTGCATATGCAAATCAATGGAAAAGAGTATAGTTCACTATAGTTATCTATTACCTAAGAGTTTGATTATCAAGTCCTTGAACTTACACAAAGTGGTTTGGGAACTTTCCTTATCCTCCAGCTGTCAGGTTTAGTATTTCTTTGCCAGAGCCATGTCCTTGATTAAAATTTCCTCCCCAGCCCCCCACCTCTTTATTACTATTCTTCCTGTCAATGTTGATGACACTTCTTTGTTTACTTTACAGAGCCCCTCTCTCGTATTGGAGTTCACGCTTGACGAGAGCAGAGGCTGGGTCTCCTTTGACCCCAGTTGTGTACCCATTACCTTGCTCTAAGCTTGGAACAATAGGGAATAATTGGTGCTTTTAATATTTTATGAGTACATGAATGTAAGCACTCATTGATCTTTTTCAATTTGAAGAGTAGATCCTCTAATCCAATAAAGACTCTTAACTTAAAAAAATAACTTATTTTAAGCTTTTAAAACTTGGAGCTAATGATTTCATGACTTAATGAAATTCTACTTGAGTGGATTAGAAGTTAGTTACCTATGTGGTCCTGTTATAGTCTCCAATATTCTGAGCTTGGACAAAGTTTCAGCGAGCTAAATTCTTCTGTTTTTTCTTTATTTCTGAGTTTGAAGTTATTCATAGTACTCTAATATCTGAGATTCAAGGTCATTGGTCCTCAGAATCATCTTTGCTACTCCATGGTCTAGAATGGAGTAGATTCTGGCATTCATTGTGTCTTCCTTAGTTCTGATTCCTGCTACTTATTTCTGTGCAAGTAATTAACCTAAACATCAACTCTTAATATTTTTTTTGACATTCTGGTGTTCACTGCATTGAACTGTGTGGTTCTTACTTGGGATCTCATGTTGTGGTTAGATGTTGGAAGCCTTCTGAGCTAGAGGTTCAAAGTGGTTCAAATGTTTGCTGTGGCCCTCCACATCCTGGAGTACGTGTCTAAAATATATTTAAACTTTACTTACATTTATTTTTAAGTTGGATTGTTATTATTTTTTTTTAAGATTTGCTTTATCTGAAAGGCAGATTTACAGACACAGAAGAAAAGACGAATTTTCCTTTCTCTGGTTCACTCTCCAAATGGTTGTAATGGCTGCAGCTGACCTGGTCAGAGGCCAGGGCTTTCTCATTTCTTCTGTATCCTACCAGTCAAACGCATATGACAAGGTCAATTTCGATCCAAGGGGAAGAGACTACCCAAGGATCTGGATACTGGGACCTCAGTTCTTGTTTGGTGGAAGAGGGGTGGGCATTTCTGGAGTATGGCTGCTATAGTCTATTTCAGCAATTCATAGATCACAATCTGAAATGTTAGCAGGATCTGGTCACATAAGACTCTGCTCTATTCAGACATTGTCTATGTTTGCTTTGGATCAAGGTGGGAATCGGGAAATGCCTTTCTCAGTGAAGAGAAGTCCCAAGTCAGGAATGTGGAATTGTTATGACTAAAGATGCCTTAAAATGTCAGGAAATTGAGCCCAGGAGATCTTAGCTCTTCCTAATCTGCATGGCTCATGTGACGTAATTTGTGAGGTCAACCGGGGATAGAGTTAGAAACCTTTGAAAGTCTAAAGGTTCCAGGAGGTGTACTCTCCTGTACAACAGTTGATAAGTGCCAAGGAATGGCCTCATTGTCTCTTAGAAGTTCATCTGACCCTTAGTTTCAGTGAAATTAATTTATCAGTGTGATTGAAGTTACTAGGCTTCTCCCAGAATTGTGAGACACGTCATCAATCTCCATCAATTTCTTTTCCTTATTCCATGAAAAATGTATCCAGGCATTGTGTTGAAGTGTTAAAAAAAAAAAGCAGTGGTAATTTTAAAAACATTTCCCACCGCATCTTAAAAAATAAATGATCATTAAGAGAAATGATTCAGATGTTGGAATGCAGATTCTTAGTTTCAGGAAAGCATTACAGTTTCATATGTCTTTGTGGATAAGGCTGTGAGAGTGGGCTGTACGCATTAGACAGTTGATGAAATAACCACATCTAGAAGTCTGAGAGTGCCAAGCCGAGGAGCCTGGTGGATGGCTGCAGGCATCTGTCCTGCCTCATGTTATTTCACATTAGACCCCTGATGCAGACAGAGTGACTCCCGAGTTTTTCAGATGACTTCACTGGGGGATACAGCCAATGTAAGAGATAACCAAGAACTCTGCCCTGTCATGCGGAAGACAAGTACAATATTGTTCTGTTAGGCTTAATTTAATTGCATAACTATGAGAAGGCTTGACAATAAATTTAAGTTGAAGAATCATTAGGTGAACAGAAGCTATATATGAGTAAGAGATATCATGCGGTTTCTAAAAAGCAGGCAGTATATTAGGGTGCAATAAAGAAATAAATTAATTATGGAAGTGACTCATTCCTATATATTCTAGGTTAGAGCATTATCCAGAGTATTTTATACAATATTGTCATTTTTCCTGTGTTACCTGTAAAAAAAAATTGATTGACCTGTACAACTTATACATTTTTAAAAGATTTATTTATTTTTTGGGCCCGGCACCATGGCCTAGCAGCTAAAGTCCTCACCTTGAACGCGCTGGGATCCCGTAAGGGCGCCAGTTCTAATCCCAGCAGCTCCACTTCCCATCCAGCTCCCTGCTTGTGGCCTGGGAAAGCAGTCAAGGATGGCTCAAAGCCTTGGGACTCTGCACCCGTGTGGGAGACCTGGAAGAGTTCCTGGCTCCTGGTTCCTGGTTCCTGGCTTCGAATCGGCACAGCACCAGCTGTTGCAGTCACTTGGGGAGTGATCATACGGAAGATATTTCTCTCTGTTTCTCCTTCTCGCTATATATCTGCCTTTGCAAATCTTTTTTTTTTTTTTATTGGAAAGGCAGATATATATAGAGAGGAGAAGAGACAGAGAGAAAGGTCCTCCGTCCAATAATTCACTCCCCAAGCAGCTGTAATGGCTGGAGCTAAACCAATCTGAAGCCAGGAGTCTAGAGTTTCATCCAAGTTTCCCATGCGGGTTCAGGGTCCCAAGGCTTTGGGCTGTCCTCGACTGCTTTCCAAGGCCACAAGCTGGATGGGAAGTAGAGCTGCTGGGATTAGAACTGTCGCCTGTATGGGATCCTGGTGCATTCAAGGTGAGGACTTTAGCCACTAGGCCATTGCACCTGGCCCAACTTATACATTTTTAAAAAGGATTTATTTATTTTTATTTGAAGGGCAGATATACAGAGAGGACATCAGAGAAAAAGATCTTCCACCTGCTGCTTCACTTTCTAAGTGGCCACAATGGCCAGAGCTGAGCCAATCCAAATCCAGGAGTCAAGAGTTTCTTCTGGGTCTCCCATGTGGGTGCAGGAGTTCAACGCTTTGGGCCATCATCTATTGCTTTCCCAGGCCACAAATAGGGAGCTGGAAGGGAAGCGGAGCAGCTGGGAAATGAACTAGCATCCATGTAGGATCATGGCACATGCAAGGCAAGAATTTAGCCATTAGGTTATTGTGTCAGGCCCACTTATACATTTTCAAGGAGTACAATCCAGCATCACAATATTTGAGCAAATAAGCCAATCGGAGCAGAAAGCCAGCCTTTTCATTTACTTAGCTTTTCTTTGCAGTTGAAGCCTACTAGTTTCTCTCTTCTAGTTATTTATACAGTATATGATGCATTGTTGTGAATGACAGTGACTCCAGGTTGTTACTGTTAAAGAAGGACATGAGAGCTAGAGTATATGAAAAAGACAGTGAGACAGATAAAAGCTTTGGTAGCCATACCACATAAGAAACAATAGAGATTATTGTTATAGATGAATTAAGGATACTGAATTTTTTTACATTCAGTGCATATTTCAAATTCAAGTTCAGAGACTATGCAGCTAAAAGAGTGGTCTTAAACTATAGTATGAACGTGAAATGTGGGAAAAATGCAGAGAAAACTGTGCTGAGTTTTTAGAAGTTGGAATTGAATAATTTTATTTTTGTGCAAAAGATTTTTAAATCTGTGTATACAAGAGAATCTGCAAAAACTTCACAGAAAATGAGTATTTTGTAAAACCTGTGCATGAATTTGAAAGAATTTTGACTTAGTTATTTGTAATTACATTTTCAGCACACTTCTTGAGATACATTTGTGTGATCAGGAAATGATGTATCATTTTTGAAGCATCTGGTGTATGGCAGGTAGTAGAGGGAGATGGGGCTGAAAAAGTGAATTGGGACAGATAGTTCCAACAATGAATGCTATACCAATGTGTGTGTTTATCTTGGCAGGCAAAGGGAAGTAACTATGCTTCGTAAAAATGGAAATAATAAAGCTAATAGGCACAATTCTCAGTTCCCAGTTCTTGCATATGAAGGATCTTCAAAAATTTTATAAAAATCTGTATTATGAAAGAAGACACTATAGATTTCAAAATTTGTGTAGCTGAATACATTTATCTTAATAAAAATCATTATGGCTTGAGAAGGATAGAGAGAGAGCAAGGGGAAGGAGCGAGAGAAACAGATAGAGAGAGAGGAAGTGTGTTCTTATCCACTGGTTCATTTCTCAAACGCCTGCACTAGGTGCTGCCAGGCCAACGGCTTGCATCACCGCCTGCTGCCTCTAGGCTCTGCATTCACAGCAAACTGGAGTTGGGAGCTACAGCTGGGTCTCCAGCCCAGGTCCTCTGATATGGGATACAGACTGATTTTTAAAAAAGATTTATTTATTTTTATCAGAAAGTCAGATTTTACAGAGAAAAGGAGACAGAGAGGAAGATTTTCTGTCTACTGGTTCACTCCCCAAGTAGCCACAGTGGCTGGAGCTGATCCGATTTGAAGCCAGGAGCTTCTGAATGGTGGGTGCAGCATCCCAAGGTTTTGGACCATCCGCCACTGCTTTCTCAGGCCACAAACAGGGAGCTGGATGGGAAGTGGAGCAACTGGCACCCAAATGGGATCCCTGAGCATGCAAGGTGAGGACTTTAGTCATTAAGCTACCGTGTCGGGCCCAGGGACACAAACTTCTTAACCCCTGGGCCAAATGCCTCCCCCTAAATTTGCCTTTGAAATCCGTGGTCCACTGTACCCTGACATATGAGCTTACTGAATTCTCACAAGAATCCTCTGAGTTAGAACTTGCTATTATCTTCATCTTATAGATGAGCAAGCAGAAACCCAGGGGTTCCATCACTCCCCTAAATTCACAGCATTCCTGAAGGGTACAGTATCTGCCTGACCCTGGGCTGTGCTCTATCCACTCTCTGCACAAGGGCCCCCTTAGCTAGGTTGCAGTTCAAAAAGCACTGTGTTGCTCCACGCCCTCCCCGGCTGGATTTGCATTTCACTCCTTACTTGGAGCGAAAACCACCCTGCAGAAAAACAAGGTGGTGGAGACAGAGGAAGCAGATGCTTTACAAAAGCGATTAAGAAGCTGTGTTTGCTTTTTGGATTTTGAAGCCTTTCAAGTTTCAGGTTTGAACTGTGGGTCCCAGGCAGTGCATCCTGACTCTGGTTCATTGCCAAGACTTGGGTGTGTTCAGTACAGAAGAGTGATTTAGGAGTAATTGAAGTTTAAGTACTCCCAAAAGAACATTGCCCCAGTAGCATAAGGTTAAACTCTGGGTTTGCTTGGCTTCAGGAAGACATTTAAAAATGGATTCCCCTTTGGCCCTTGGTTCTAATCCCACTGATGGCTGGCTGCCTTGTGCTTCTGGTGCTACTTGGGTGGCATTGAGATGTCGGAGAGTGAGAAAAGAGGGGCTGGAGCCAAGGCGCTTTTGCCTTCCACCATTTGCCCCTGTGTGCTCATTGCAGCAAGGCTTGGTTGACTTTGTCAAGTTAGCTATTTCAGTGGAAGTTCAAAGCTAGGAAGTCAGAGTAAAAGGGTTAGTGGTTACACAGATAACACAATGGTTTCAAAAAACCTTATAGAACAAAAACTTGCCAGCCAAGGGTGTGTGTGTGTGTGCACACGTCCTGGAGTCTTGGGGATGTTCAGTGTCAAAGCTAAGGCCTGTTTGTTTTGGGAAGACCCACAGCTAATTCAGCCAGTTACATGCTGCTCCTCTCCTTCTGGAATGATGCAACAGGGCGTCTCAAGTTTCTGCCTAGCTGTGCTTGTGCTGGAGGATAGAGCTGCCCAAGCCCATGCTCAGTGGGACACACTTCTGCCCACATCTCAGCTGTTTTCTCCCTCTCTCCTTTTTCCTTTTTCTTTGTTTCCTCTCTGTTTTCCATCTCCTTATCTTGGTCTGTGGCTTCCTTTTCCTCTCCCCCGTTACCTTCTTCTTGACTTCCAACTTCAACCTCTTTTCTAGAGTGGGCTAACTTGAAACACAGTCACTTTGCCCAAGATATCAGGTGAGAAAATCACTGGGAACGGCACATGAGGGCCCCTGACACTGGATGTGGGACACTCGGGGGACTTTTGTCCTAGTGGCAGATCAGAGAGGAAGTATGTGGGTTGATGGTGTGCTTGTCCAGGCGAACAGGCTTCCAGGAAGGGGCTTCCATGCGCCATCTTCACACATCTCCACACATCTCTTGTTCCTGCATCCTTCTCCTGCGAGTTAACATTTTAGTGAGAGCAGTGTGTAGCTCAACTGCCAGCATCTCTCTTCTTTCTGATCCATTACACACACACACACACACATCTTCTGCCAAGATGTACAAGGGTGAGATAAATAGGAGCATAAGGATCATATTGTAGTTGAGTTGTATCATTTCTTTTCCTCAGAAACCTGTACAAATGGCTAGAGCATGTTAACTACACTGACAATGTGTTTCTCTGAGGTGGAAGTGAGCAAAACATCTGCTTTTATAATAGTCTGCTTGCCTGAATAGACATGTACTGTTTTGTTGTTCCAGAAGACTTTCAAACAAATACACTGATGAGTCTCAATGGCTTGGAACTTCCTGTTTTGTGCATTAAAAAAGAAATCCTTTGGAGAATAGACGATGTTCACAAAATTTTGTGTTGCTTTAAATATATTTTCAGTCCCCAGATGATCACAGACAAGATTGATTAGGGAGCAACATGGACTGGAAAGCAGATGATAGGCCCATTGCTGGTCTCCTCCAGCGCCCAGCTTGTGTTGACACTATGTGGTAATACAATGAGCTTAGTGTTGGAGGATCTAAGGCCAAGAAATACAGAATGTTGGACAGACAAGCATCATACAAAGCATCCTCTCAGGCTCTGCTCACATGATTTACAATCCTTGTTCTGATAAGGCTCTAGGAAAATCAAGCCAAATAATAACACAGAGCTTCGGGATGAGTTGACTGAGATGGGTTGCTATAAATTTCATGACGAATTTGGGGAACATCAGACTTAATGATATTGGCAGACAGAACAGCATTTGTAGTGTTTGTCCATGAGAACTATGACTATAGTCAACCTACCACTTGCCTCAAATGTATAGGCTTGGAGTGTGGAATTTAATTCTTTACTCCTTTAATATGGTCTTGGCTGTCTTCATTTCTCTAAACTTTGAGTTGACCTGTATGTAAAATGGTGTAGTGAATTCATGTGTGTGTGTGACTGTGTATCTATGTGTGTATGTATATCATATATACATATGTCAAAATAATACTCAGTATTGGGCAACTATCTGTACCATTTTTGCATTTGACTCATCCTAACTATAGGTAGAGTCATCAATATAATTTTTTTTTTTTAGATTTATTTTATTTTTATTACAAAGTCAGATATACTGAGAGGAGGAGAGACAGAGAGGAAGTGGAGCTGCCGGGACCAGAACCAGCGGCCATATGGGATCAAGGCGAGGACCTTAGCCACTAGGCCACGCTGCCAAGCCCCATCAATATAATTTTTTACCAAGAAGAATCACCTGATGCTGCATGGCTATGGAATATTTTGTATTGAGGACAATGCCATTGGCATTTTTTCAGCCTGTATTTTGAATTGAATCTCATGCATATGATCACTAGGAGATTTTTTTGTAGCTCTAGTTTGAATTTGTGCATATGTATGAATATTTTTACCAGGATATTTTTAGGGAAGTGAAAGGGAAGGAGTAAGTGACAAAAGGTGACAGCCAGTGTCATTTACTTCTTCTCAGTTTCAGTTCAGCTGGGTCTGTGTGTTTCCCCTCCCTATGAGCCAGGTGCTGCTGTAAACAAGGTTGCTAAACCTGGGGATTTGCAGAATTGGTGTTAAGAATCTGATTAACACTGAATATGCCTTTGTTCTCTTTGAGATGGGAAAAGTGAAAGCAGAACAACAGCACCAGAAATAGACAAATGGAGCCTTATATTTCCATATTGTTAGTGTGGGGTTTCCCAAACTGTGGGGTGTAGACCAGAATGGAAATTGCAGTGAGTTTAATGGTTCCCAGGCTATGTTCTCAACAGTCTTGAACCAAGAAGTGAGAGTAGTTCCCTTTCAGACTCTTTTAGTCCTTCTAGTGACTGTAAAAATAGATGCTGTTTAATGTGTTGCTTTCTCGCCTCACCCAGAAGAGAGAAACTTAGCTGGGGAACAGAACTCAGCTAGAATTTAAGGATGTTGTTTTGTTTTCCCTCTTTTGATTACCCCCCCTCCTTTTTTTTTTTTTTTTTTTTACAGCAAATGATGTTGGTTTCCCATGTGAAATTATCTTTTAAAAAATGACTCTAAGGGACAAAAGCGAGTGCTTAATGAAACCAGTCAAGGTGGTTGTGGAGGTTGTTCCAGGATGAGTGAAGTTTGGGAAACACTGACTGCATTCTCACACACACACACACACACACACACACACACACACACAAGCACTGAGAGGTAAGGCTGATCTGAAGCCAGGGAACCGACTACCAGGCTTGGAGGTGGACCCTTTGTGATGTCCCTGGATGCCACTACAACAGACTGTGTTCAGTTCACCTGCACAGCTGATGGAAAAGGAGAATGTTCACGTACTTGCACGATATGCCTCCTTGGGATCATCAGCTTCTGTCTGCGCACGGGATTGCAGTCGTTTCTCCTCCATGTTGGACAGAGGCTCATGAGGGTAGATTTGTGGGCACAGCTTCCAGAGCTACAGGTCTTACTCTACAAACTGTGGGCATTAAGAGAAATGCCCCAAACTGCTTATCCCTGAAGGATACCTGCCAAACCCAAGTGACTTTCAGAGGTAGCTATGCACTGGATTCTAGAAGCCCTGTTTTGCTACAAGAATACACTGTACCTGTTCCACAGGCAAAATGTTTGGTGTGTTTTTGCAGATACCTATCAGTGGTTTTCAAAAGGTTATGAAAAATGCATGTTATGAAAAACTGCATGGATTTCAATTTTTTTGCATCAAATTAAAGTGCCCTTTAATTCCATTATCCACAAGCCTTCTGAAGTACCCTTTCAGTGTTCCAGGGTTTGACTTTGACTATCTTGCACTCTTAGGGGTGCAGTAAATGCTGTTGACTCTGATACAGCTCATGGTCAAGACAGACAGCTACTGTGTGTTCCCTTCCAAGGAGAGAAGGCAGGCTTCTTTCTTTATTGTCTGGATGGGGGCTCAAAAGCCTTGCTTGCTCTGTCTGCCAGTCATTCTGGGACTTCTTCACATGGTCGATGGAAGGGCAGTCAGGGACCCCTCCTTGGCAGGGCTCCAAGCAAGGGCTGGTGGAGGTTGGATGGTCATGGAGTTGGCAGTGTGCCTTCTCAGGAGACCTGGCTTTGATGGATGGTGGGCTGCCTGTGCTGCTCAGAACTCCAGCTGTAGCAGAGGAGATGAAATGTGTCCCCTTTAACTCAGCTCCAGGAAGTGAATTGAGAGCAAAATACAGGCAATGGAGAATGACCATGAGCAAGACTGGCTGCTTGTCCTTAATCTTTCCATAGTTTTAGTGGCAGTGTAAAATCAGCAAGAGATTCCCAGGAGAGAGAGGGAGGAGCATTCCACAAAGGCATGACTTATGTTGGTATGCCTGTATACACACACACAGCCTTCTGATCTTGTCCTTAAGAACGTTGAAAGTGTGCCTGTCCCAGGGACTGGTGCTGTGGCATAGCTGGGGAAGCTCTCACCTCAGACACAGCTGTTCTCCTTCCCATCCAGCTTCCTGCTAATGACCTAGAAAAAGCAGTGAAAGATGGCCCAAGTGTTTGGGGCCCTACACCCACATGGGCTTTTACTGTGGCGGCCATCTGGGGAGTGGACCATTGGGTGGACGATCTTTCTTTCTTTTTCTCTGCTTCTCTCTGTAATTGGCTTTCAAATAAATAAATGAATCTTCAAAAATCAAAAATAAACCTACCATCACCACCCACCCAACCGCTTGGATAACTATGTAGTACTAACTGAATCAACAAGATAACTCTGGGCAAGGAGTGGGGACCGGGGCTGTGGTGGCTTCTTCCCGGCTTTACATTTGCAAAGGATCTCACATTTAATCTTGCGTGAGATTTCCATCAGTGAGGATGTCCAGTTTATACAATAACAGATACACAGTGGCCTGGACAGAGCTCATCATAAAACTGCAAGTGTGTGCTTTGTCACAAAGCCGTATTGCCTGCAAGCTGTTGTGATCTTAGCAAATACACAAATAGTACAGGGGTTTTTAAAATAGAAAAGCATCATCTAGAGGATAAATAGATGGGTTTTGTCTTTTAATTCAGTCTACTAATCTATGACATTTGATTTAGCTTAAGCCATTTACATTCAGGGTTAATATGTATGGATGGTACTTTGGTCCTGTCATTTTAGGAATGGGTTGTTCATTTGTTTGGTCTTCTGTTGTCATTTTACTGGGATGTTCTTCCTGTTTGCCTTTGGTTTTGGTAGGTGCTATTCCTCTTCTCTGTCAAGAGACCATCTTGAAGTATCATTTGTAGGGCAGGTTTGGAAGAGGCAAATTCTTTTAACTTTTCTTTACTGTGGAAGAATCTTATTTCATTTTCAAAGACAAAAGAAAGCTTTGCTGGATATGTTATCCTGGGCTGACAATTTTTTTTCTTTTAGAATCTGGAATATGTCGCTCCATTCTCTTCTTGCCTGTAGAGATTCCTGTGAGAGATCTCCTGTGAGTTTAATTGGCATTCCTTTATATGTCAATTGATTTTTTTCATGTGCACATTTAAGGATCTTTTCCTTATGTTCAATTGAGGAGAGCTTGATGATCATGTGTCTTGGTGAAGATCGCTTTTGATCAAGCCTGTTGGGAGTTCTATGCCCCTCCTGGATCTTGTTTCCCAATTCTTTCTCTAGCGTCTAGAAGAGACACACTTCACCAACAAAAATCAGCGGAAACTATATTGCATGGGTTTCGTTGTTTTCTGTTAGTTTCATCTCTTCAAAACACTTTCTTCTGATCAAATCATTCAGTGACTCATAGATCATACAGTAGCATCATTTTCTGCAAGAAGGTTCTTGATTTTCATTTCTTCAGCTACACGTTAGTCATTTAATAGCATGTTATTTAACTTCATGGTGTTGTTAATTTCTTTTTTCTCCTTGATGTTGATTTTGTTTTGTGGCTCTTCATTTAAGGGGGTGTATAGTAGCTGTGTAATGGAGACTGTCATATCTAGTAACATGTCATTTAACTTCATGGCATTGTAAATTTTTATTTTTCTTTCTATTGTTGATTTTGTATTATGACTTTTCATTTGAGGAGTGTACAGTAGTTGTGAAATGGAGACTAACATCCAGATGTGAGAATACAATGTAGTATGCATTTCTACTTCCAGACAAAGATGGACTTACAATGAAACTGTTCACTATATCTTGACAATAGGACGCTGGACTCTCTGCCATTGTCCATGCCCGCAATGATGGACATATGACTGTGTATGAAGAACTATATTTTAGTAATGATGTAGAAGAACTAGATGGGGGGAGGGTATTGGGGAGGGGATAAGGGAAATGCCAGGAGCCTATGGAATGGAATCATAAAATGATAATAATAATAATAAAATGTTAAAAAAAAAAGAAAAAAAGAAAAGCATTATCTGTGCTGTGTGCAAACATATTGCAGTGTTTATGTCTGTCTTGTCTTCCTCCTCTAAGGACCATCTTGAGAGTTTGTGGTGGGGGAGAGAAGAGGGAGAAGGAAGTGCTGAGCAGGAGCCAGGGAATTAGTGAGATGAAGGAAGGACAGGGGGAGGGACATTTCCTATGTATAAATGCTTAGAGTCCTTCGGGAGGTAACACTATAGAAGCCCACCGCGCTTCTACGGATTGCTCAAGCTGCACTCCAGGAAGCCAGACCACAGCTGCTGGAGGCGTTTGTCAAAGCAGAGTGACTGAGGATGAATGTCATGTGTTTCCCACCCCACATTGCTCTTCAGGACCAAGTGGCCAACTTCGTGGTCTGTAATAGCCCTTTGTGCTTCCTGGTCTCCAGATCTTAGCTCTTGCCATGTCTACAGCACGAAGCAGCAATATTCCGCCTTCTGAGACGTCTCTGCAAAAATTGGAATCATTTCTCAAGACTCAGAGAATTTGCTGTTCTTCTTTGACAGCTTGCTGGATAGCTTTGCAGCATAACCCTTGCACTCTCACTGCCCCCATGGAACTTGGCCCCTCCTTGGGATGCCTGGTGCCTTGGCATTGGGTCTGGACAACTGTCTGTGTTTTACCACATCAGAAGCTTCCTATCCAGGGACAGGCCTTATTCGTCCTGAAATCCTTAGCCAAGTTACTTCAAAGGAAAGGGTCTCCATACATGTTAGCCTTAATTGAATCTTTTTAAAAAATAATGAGTATAACCTCTAATGCTGTAAAAGTTAAAGAAAACATGTCAGAAGAAACAATGTGCACCAAAATTTAATTTGAAAGCTTTCCTTCCATCGACTGTTAACAAAGTATTTTGTTTTTATAGACCCCTGTTGTGCTGTAAAACTCTCAAGTGTTCCAAAAATATCTTTTAAAAATAGGCATTTAGTGCCTCTTTAATGAACTACTTCCAAATGTGGCAAGGATGTTTGAGGCTTTCCCACAGCAGGTGCAAAGTCGGCACTAGGAGCTGTATGCTAGGAAGCTGGCACTTGCTGGTACAGAGACGGGCAGGTGTCTGCATCAGAAATCCACAGGCAGTAAGCGAAGCCATTCTCCATGGGAACCCAGGATTCAGGAATGAAGTTCCTCATAAAAATTGTTTATTTTTATTTATTTGAAAGATAGACAGACACAGAGATCCATTTGCTGGATCACTCCCCAAATGCCCTCAACAGCTGGGGCTGGGCCAGACAGAAGCCTGGAGCTGGAATGCCATCTAGTCTCCCATGCGCGTACTAGGAAGCTAAGTCCTTGAACCATCACCTATAGCCTTCCAGAGTACATGGAACAGGGAATTGGAACTGGAAGCAGAGAGGAACTCACATTCCTCTCTGTTACGTTATGGATTATAGGTGTGCTACCTGCTCTAAGGGTTGAAGTTCTTCCTGAGGATGTTTTTAGGTGTGGAGGGCTGCCGTCCAATCTCTTGCTAAATGGCTCCTGCATCTCCATTCTTCCCCAGCTCTGACTTCATGGCTGTGCAGGCAACCTCGAGGTCTGCCACTTCATCCACGATCTAACCACAGCACCGCTTCAGTCTGCAGTATAAATCACAGCTTTTTAAATTCCTGTCCTCTCTCCTGATTTTCTAATGGCCCTTGTTTATGAATGTCTTACGATAAAGAGTGAGAAGGCCATTTGTCTGTTTCAGTTTTGAGAAGGACAAAGGCTGGTATAACACGGGGCAAGAAACAAAATAGGACCTGGTGTTGCGGAGCAATAGATAAACCATCGTGTGGCATGGCTGGGGAGTGCTAATTCTAGTCTCAACTACTTCACATCTGATTTAGCTTGCTGTTAATGGCCCTGGGAGGCATCTGATGACAGTACATATACTTGGGTTGTTGCCTCCCATGTTGGAGACAGGAATGGATTGTGTGGTCCTGCCCAGACTGTTGTGGGTGTTTGGGGGAGAGAACCAATAGATGGAAGATCTCTCTGTCTCTTCCTTGTTGACACACTACATTTCAGATAGATAAACAAACAAACCTCAAAAATTAAAGAGGGAAGTATGGACCAATAATAATTATTGATGGTTTACTTTACTCCCAAGAGTTTAGTTTCAAGTGATGCCCTTTGGATCCATGCAGTATTGTTAGGATTTCACTATTATATTACAGGTCCTGGTGCAGCAACCAGGTGGCTAAAGTGTGCTTCTTGCAATGCCAAAATCCCATATGGGTGCCAGTTCATAGCCCGGCTGTTTCACTTCCCTTCCAGCTCCCTGCTTGTGGCCTGGGAAACCATCAAGGACAGTCCAAAGCCTTGGGACCCTGCACCTGCGTAGAAGACCAGGAAGAAGCTCCTGGCTTCAGATAGGCTCAGCTGTGGCTGTTGTGGCCACTTGGGGAGTGGACCAGTGAATGGAAGGCTTTTTTGTCTGCCTCCTTCTCTCTATAAATCTGGCTTTCCAATAAAAAACTCAAAAAAATTACAACTTAGATTCAGATTTTAGCACTTTATTTGCATAAGGAGTAACAATTTTATATTTTATTTTTTAAGATAACCCATTCAGCTTTGAATATACTGCAAAATACACGCAATTCAGTGTAAGAGTCCACTGAAGCCTTTTACCTGTGCTTGGCTGGTGACACCATGTATTTACTGCAGTGTAGAAAAGCGTTGTTAGGCTGCTCAGTAACTTCTTTCCACATGAGTTTCAGATAGGACTATGTGAATAGTGAGGTGTGTAATAGCGATTCCTGTATCTTGGCAGCAGTTGGTTTTTCACTTCTGCTTCATTTCTACAAGGTCTTGCAAAGCCAAGTGCATCTCCTTTCAAGCCTTACAATACAGTGCCATTTCTGTTGGCCATGTACACCTGCTTTCACCAAACTCCAGTCTTGCCAAAGTGTCAGTGAATCCTTTCGTGAGAACATATTAGCGTTGTTTAGCGGGTTGTGCACCAGCTTTTTGACTGCTGTAACTTGTTTTAAGTAGAGCTTAAAAGGGGTAGTTGATTGGTCCTCTTTTAAGATGATACAAGCTGATCAACATCAATAATTCTTGTGACATGTTGAGCATTCACGTCACCCTCATGTAGTCCTGTGATAAGTGTGTGTCTGTGTGTACTTAGTAGGAAAAGATGTTTATAGAGATGCCTGAGGATACTGAAAATATTTTTGGAAAATGCAATTGAAAGATGAATCATTTGGTGTAACGAAATTGAAATTCACCAAGTTTTTCATAACACTCATTTTGTATGGAATTTGTCATACAAATGAATTTCAAAAATCTTTGCAGCAAAATATACATACCTTTTAATTTTAGTTTCTATAAATGTTTTGAAGTACCTTCACATGAAGAACTGAAAAAAAGCTCAAATTATCTGTGAGTTTGGGAATAGGGAAGCAGGGATAAGATGGAAGAATAAAATAGAGGAAAGAAACATTTAAAAATTCTCTTGGTCTTGTGAAAGTGCACAGAACAGACATCAACATTTTTGAGATAGTCAGGTAAAAGACGTAGCTCGGAAGCCTGCTGTTAGAAGTCGAGAGTGTGTTAAGTGTTGGAGGAAAAGGAAAACTGTTCATGTCTTTAAAACTTGGAAATTGCCATTCTCATGAAAAAGAGGAAAGGCAGGACAAAGAGTGGGCCTGGAGGTCCTTTCTGTTGAGTGACAGGAATAGCCTTAGATGTGCTGTCCTAAGAACCTGACTTGTCAAATTCTCCATTAAAGGCAAACGAATGAGGTATCATCAGAAAGTTTATAATAATGAATATTAGGAAAAGGTATGCATTGATTGCAATTTTGAAAAAGATTTATCCATTTATTTATTTGAAAGGCAAAATTACAGAGAGAGAGGGGAAGAGAGAGAGGATTTTTCTATCATTGATTTACTCCACAAATGGTCACAATGGCTGGGGTAAGGCCAAGTTGAAGCCAGGAGCTTCATCCAGGTCTGCCAGGTGGGTGCAGGGACCCAGGTTCTTCAACCATCTTCCACTGTTTTCCCAGGCACAGTAGCAGGGAGTTGGGCCAATGGTGGATAATCTGAGAGGCAAACCTGTGCCCATATGGGATGCCACTTTCATAGGCAGCAGTTTATTGTACTATGCTTCAGTGTTGCCTTCAGATCCCAGAGCTTTTTGCACTAAAATAAACTTATCTTTTCACTTCATTTCATTTTCCATTAACTTTTTGAAGCGCCTTTCTAAGTTAGAGAAATAAGGCATCGCTCCTCCACTCTCCCGATTACTATTTTAGTTATTCCAGGCTGACCTATAGACATCTTATGCAATGCCATGGAGATATTTTCTAATATACTTGTAGTATCATGCAAATGGCAGCAATGCTCAGGAAGCAGGGGAAAAGCTGTACCACAAGAGCAAGAAGACATGGCTGGAGTTGCAAACACAGCAGACTTGAGTGATGCTCACCTGCATTCTTTCTGATAGAATCTCTGAGAAATGGTAGGGACACATTTGCTGCTTCACCACCATCCCTTCCCTAGATAAGCTTACAAAGAAATGAAGTTGATAAATGACTATCATAGAAGCGTACACATCAAGTAATAGTTTTCGTTAGTTTTTTTGATAATGAGCTTGCTTGTTCTGATGTAGGAGTTTTGATGTAGGAGTGTAGTTGGTGCTTCCAGTCACGGCCCTTAGTATGTGGAAGAACTGTTGGTTGCTCCGCAGTTGTCTTGAGATACTCAGGAATGAAGCTCTCATTACCAAATTTTCTCACTGGGTCTAATGACAGTTCGCCTGAGCAAATCCTTCCTTAGGAAGTAACTTCAACTTAGAAGACATTTGGAGGGTGTTTAATAGCAAGTAAAGTGATTTCTGGAAAGACTGAATTTCAGTATTTCAGATGAAAGATGATAATGGGATCGAAGTCTTTCTGATTTATGATTTGTGTTTCCATTTCTCACAGAGTGAAACTTCATGTGTTTCAGGGAACTGTGGTGCTTCAACTGGGTAGCTGATTCAATTACTAAGCTTGGTCTGCTTTATGAGCCCTCGGTTAAGACTTCCAAATACATCTAGCATATATAGGCAATGTTGAAATGCTGAAACTGTCATGAAGATAGCTGTAACCAGCCAAGAGTGAGGGTGAAACCAGTGAGCTAAACAGAAGTCTTTCCTCATCTCAGAATGGTGTGTCACGGGATGGGTGTGAGAGAAACAATGTGGTAATGAGCATCAATTGAAAACATAATCCAGAAATTAAAAATTCAAAGAAGAGTCCATGCAAAGCATTGTTTTCTAAGAAAAGTGTTTATTAGTTTAACACCAAGCATTTGTAATTGGTGGGTGGCTTTTTCTCTTGTCATAGCCATTAGGAAGCCACACAGTGCTTTCCACAACTACAGTCTGGTTCAAGGACCGGCTTCTGTCCCTGAGACCTAAACTCAGAAGGCATGGGAGCTTTGGGGATGGTCAGAGATTTCAGTATCTAAGAGTAAATCTGTGGTCATACACAAGTGTCCATAAAGCAAGGTGGTTTTCCAAGTGGCGCTGATGAAAATACACATGCAGCAGTCCAGCAAAGCCAGGGGACAAGCCTCCCAGGTTGGGCCATGCAGTCAGAAGGGGGAGTGTTTGTGTGCCCCAAACATGGTTCCGGCTACCTTAAGAAAGAAAACATGTTTGGGAAAACAGTTCCATGTTTACCACCCGGGGAAGGCCTGCTGCTGAGTAACGCTGACCAGGCCCCTGCAGGAAGGGAGGGTCTCCTCTCTTGACTGCTGTCTCCTGAGGCGGAGGCAAGCGTTTTTCAGCACACAGCCTAACCATTGTTCCTGTCACAGAGTGACACACAAGTCTGTTGAACCCAGCACCTTTCTGTGGCATCCCAGAGGGTAGCCCAATACATTCCCACATTCCAACCAAAAATGTTAAGACATGAACATCCACGAGGGGAGTGTGTCATGTTCTGTTTGTGGAGAATCACCTATTAGATAAAAGCCTGTGTTGGTCAGCAGATGTGAAATTACTTCTTTAGGCTTTGTATAAGACGAGAAGCATTCTATCATGGCCAGGCAGAAATTTGACAGTTCCCCAGATGTGAAATTCTGATGAAAAAAGGTGTTAAACGCAGGGCAGGGAAACATGGTATGCTGGGCCCCTACACCTTCCTCTCTGACCTGAGCATGTGTCAAGTCCAGACTGAACTGAACAGAATGACTTTGATTTGGTGACCATTAAAGGTCAGCCACATAATGGGATCAGATGTGTCAGTGGAGGGTGAAGTATATAGCATAATAAATTGATGGTAATTAAGTAGTCGTGTTTAATAAGAGTCATCAGAGTCAAAGGCATTGCTGGACTCAGCAGCTTGGGAAGGAAACAAGAAGGTATGAAGAAAGAGGTGGGAAATATGTTACTACATTCTTTTATAAGACCAGGAAATGCTTGTTGCTTGGTTTTAGGCTTTTTAAAAAAGTTGAGTGACAGAGAAGAAAGAGAGAGAGAGAGAGAGAGAGAGAGAGAGAGAGAGTTCTCATTCGCTGTTTCGCTCCCCGAATGCCTGAAGCCATGGGCCCAAGCTGGGAGCTGGGAACTCCATGCAGGTCTGCCACAGTTCCTTTCTGTATTTCTTGCTGCCTCCCAGGGTCTGCACCAGAAGGAGGCTCAAGTCCTAACCCTAAGTACTCTGCCAACAGAATCTGTGTCCCAGCAGATGTGTTGACCACTGGGTTAAAATACTTGCCTTTGGCAATTTTTAAGAAAGATTTATTTATTTGTAAGGCATAGTGACACAGAGAGAAGAACAGAGAAAAAGAGATCTTCCGACTGCTGGTTCACTCTCTCAGGTCTTGGGCTGAGCCAGGCTGAATCCATGAGCATGGAATTCCATCCTGGTCTCCCACCATGTGGCAGAAGTCTGAACACCTGGACCATCATCTATTTCCTTTCTAGATGTGTTGATAGGAAGTTAGATCAGAAGTGGAGCAGCAAAAACTTGAACTGACTTTCTAATAGGAGATGTGGGTGTAACCAGCTGTGCTACAACACCAGCCTCTCACGAAGGAGGATGAGCAGAAGAGAATTAAGTTCTAGGAATTTAAAAATGGTTTCAAATCACCTTAATAATGTGAATCTAAAAAAAGTGTCCTATAAACCTTTCAGTAAAAATAGTTCAATAAATATTTAATCATCTGTCTATATCATCTATGAGATTAGGGTCTAGATTGCTGCTGATATTTAATGTCACTCATCAACTTCCTGGAGTTGAGTGATTGCTTTTCCAATGAAGTTTTGCAGCTTCAAGGAGTTAACAATTTTCAGTAATAGTTAAACATATTATCAAGAAGCATTATCATTCACTAAGAGAACATCTTGTACTGGACTATATAAAACAAGATAGATTTTTGCATGTTGAAATTATTATATATTTGCAATGTTGTTTTTGTGAGTTTGAATGAACTATTATTATTGGTCATTGGGATTTCTGTGAGGATTATCTAGGAATAATCTACAATGAGCAGGTGCTTTTTTTCCAGCAAGATTTTATCTACTTAATTGAAACAGTCACAGAAAAGGGGTAGTAAACACTTACATACACACACACACACACAGAAAGAGAGAGAGAGAGAGAGAGAGAGAGAGAGAGAGGAAAATCTTTCATCCACTGGTTCACTCCTCAGCCAGGGCTGAGCCAGGCCAAAGTCATAAGCTTGAACTTCCTCTAGGTTTTTCATGTGAGTGGCAGGGTCCAAGCACGTGGGCAAGCCTTCACTGCTTTCCCAGATATACTAGTAAGGAGTTGGGTGCAAGGTGGAGCAGCAAGGATTCTTGCTTAGCCTGCTGCTCCGTAGTGGCTCTATCTGCCCCAATGCCAGTCCCAGTGAGCAGGTGTAGAGAACGCAAGTAGTTCATTAGAATAACATGGGTTGGACCCAGAACGATGGCTCAATGGCTAAATCCTCACCTTGCAAGTGCCAGTATCATACATGGGCACTGGTTCTTCTCCTGACTGCTCCATTTCCCATCTAGCTCCCTACTTGTGGCCTGGGAAAGCAGTGGAGGATGGCCCAAAACGTTGAGACCTTGCACCCACATGGGGGACCTGGAAGAAGCTCCTGGCTCCTGGCTTTGAATCAGTTCATCTCTGGCCATTGCAGCCATCTGGGGAGTGGGCCAATGGATGGAAGAATAACATGGGTTTCATCATCTAGCAAGGAAGAGTTCAGATAAGGGGTTTTATGGCTGACCAACATTGTGACTTGAATTGTCTCCATTTTCTGTGAATGTTCTGAAGCATTTTTGCATGTGAAAGAAGCATTTTGGCTTCCAAGGATTCTGATTTCTTGTTTTTATGTGTAAATAGTCTCCATCTGGAAGCAGAGTTGAATTTTGAAGAGATGGCAAAATGGAAAAAGCTCTTAGAAATTACTTGCTCTTTTTCCTTCTAGTGAGTATGACTTGGGGCAGTCCAACCTCAGAGCCTGTGTCCTTAACAACTGTATGAGATTTGGTCTGGTTTTCTGAGTTATGGATCTTATCTTTCCAACTCTGGTGCCAAGAGCAGTGCCATGTACCCAACAGGAGTGCCACCGATGAAGCGCGCATCATTGCAGCAGATTAAACAATCCCCACTGATGCCAGCAAATCTCATCATGTCCACAAAAATGTCAGGAATAGGCATCATAGATATAATCTTTACACTCAGGTAGAATTTGACATGTTCTATGAGATATATTGGAGTAGAAGCCACAGATATTAGGCATAGGGCCATTAACTTTTGCTCAGTCCAAAAATATTCTCTTTGTGGCATTTGGTGCAAAGGAAAGTTCTAGACTTCTGTTGTCATCTCAAAATGTTTTGTATGGAGAAGGAGAGTTTGGAGGACTTGCTGCATCAACTTTCTATGCTTGACAGCCAGTGTCCCACCTTTTGCCTGTTGATGGAGGTTTCTTCTGGTCATCGCATCACCTCTGATGGCAGTGGCAGCAGGTAACAATGCAGGTAACAGTGGCAGTGCAGCATTAACCCTTCAGATGTTCCAGTCACCTGTTGATGAGCCACCTGAGGAGGTGACAATAAGCAACTCCTACCTGAGCTTCTTCAGTTTTCAGAAACATTTACCAATAATCAAAGAAATCAGCAGCTATCAAAAACGTGCTATTATATTGACTTATATTTATTGAGTATTAGTGCACTTACTCCTTATAGGTCAGTCAAGTGCGTGCTCTAATGTGTGCATCCTATACATTAGGACATTGAGGCACTGAGATATTAAGTAATTTCTCAATTAAAAGGTTGAGAAATGTCCAACGGATCCAAGTTTCAAATGAATAGGAAATTCCTCAATATTGTCTGGTATGTGGAACTATTTCATTCATTTGAAATCCTTCACAAGCTTGTCTCTTTCACTCTAGAGTCAGCCCAGGCATTCTAAGCTAAGAGGAGTTCAGAGAGCAGCTGGACCACAGCACTGGGTTATTGATTAGGTACTTGTGGCTCTGAGCAGCCCCAAGGTCACACAGCTGTGTGAAGGCAGGCATCAAGTCCGGTGCTTTCTTCTCTGTCAGGCTGTTTCTCATGTTACTTTTTCATCTTCAAAATGACTTCAAATCACAATGTTTTGTCTCCTATTGACAGAAGAGAAAACAGAGATATTTAAAAATAAAACCAAATCTCAATTCCTTGTTGGGTATTTATCGCTTGCTGGTTGTGTTAGAACCTGTGGTGTCAGAGGCCTGGAACCTGTGCAAGCTCCCCCGAGCCTGGTGCCTGGCTGTACCTTGATAAAGGTAATAAGAGGTTTTATCCGTCTCTCATATTCAGCCTTCACTTGCGTATCTTGGCTGTGGCTACTTCCTGAACCCATGGAGACAACCTTGGCTAAAATCACTCAAGACACTTTTTAATCATGACCAAGCACCTTATTCTATGAAAAATAAACTCCTTTTAGAAGTGTCCCAATTTGTTCAACAAACAAGCATCAAACAGCGATAGAGAAACTGGAAGCAGACATCATAATTAGGTGACTAAGAATGAAAGAGCAGAATGATTTAGCAATGAGTGAACATTTGGCAAGGAATTTTTCATCAGGCTTCATCCCAACTCTTTCAACAGAAGAGGAAAGACTCTTCTGAGAACTGTTTGAAATTATGGAATAGCAATTTAAAAGGCCTTCGTCATTCAGGGGTAGGAAGTCAAAATGAGTGTATTTGCCAAATATGGTGTGATGGGCGTTGGAAGCCAGAGGGTTGCAATGGAAATAAACCTGTTGAAAAGCAAATAAGATGAACACAGGGAGTACAAAAGGAGGAAGGAAGATGACCATCACTCGGGCCCTCTGAGCCTCGTGGTAAAATGAGAATTCTGTCCCCTTCTAAGAATAAGACTTCCAGTATTCGCTTCAGGAAGTCCCAGTGCTTCAGCTTGGATGGCCAACATGAAAAACAAAGCAATTGTTTGTTGACACGTTATTCTAGCAGGTGCAGTTCCATTTTAAACAAGAAATTGCTATTGTTTTCAGGAACTGTGTTGATGACTGTCTTAGAACATGAAGGGCTGGTTCGGCAGAGGGACACCCGGTGCTGTTTTTCACTTTAGCCTTTTGGGGACCATAGTTCTCATCCTCTTAACTCTTAGGACCAGCGCCCCCTGCAGGTCTGTGCCAGCTGGAAAAGGGGAATTGAATTTATTTTTCATGAATGTATTTTTTGGAAAAAAAATTAAAATCTCTATGTTCACTTTCGGAAGAAACTCCCTGGGCAGAAGAAAAGAGTAAGGTTGTCCTGATGTTTGTTTCATGGTGAGTCACAAGGTACAAAGGGTGGTGGAAGATAGCCCGGATTTATCGTATATATACTGGCTCTGGTTTAGGGCAGGCCCTACTGCATGGGGGAAGGGCTGCAGCTTGGAAAGGTAAATAATAAGGGAGAAATGACTTTGCCATTGAGGGTTGCTGGCGACTTTTGTTTAGGAATATCACCACAGTGCAGTGAGGGGAGAAGATGCGCAGAAACCTCTCTGGAGGCACATTCAAGCTAATTGAGCACCCGGCCGGGAACACGCAGGAGGGCCAGAGGCGCTCCGGGATCGCCCTCCTTTTGTGTGGCGCTGACACCTCGCGAGGGCAGCCTTATTTGTGAGACGTGGATCTGTGTGAAGGGCTGCGGGTGATTTATGGGCAGCATGCTGCGGTAATCCCTCCCCTGGCTCTCTCCTCGGCCTTCTCACTACAGTGGCACTAAATATGCACCCCGGGTGGGGCCGCGTTGCACTGGTGGACCCCGCTCCGAGGCTGCACTGCCCTCTCAATTTACTTTCTGTAAGCCACGATAAATTCAGGCACAAATGGCAGCAAAATTAACTGTGAAAATGCCACCATATTTTGCAACCCAGTGGCTCTTGTTGGCTGGGACGTGGTTGATTCTCTTCGCTAGAGAAAGAAAAGGCCTTTGCTTTTCCTTGCTTTATGTTTAGGTGGGAGATCACCAGCTTTTATGAAAGGCTGATACTCAGTGTAAGACACAGGGTTTTGTGTTGTAACGGTTTTTGTTTGTTTCTTCCTGAGAGAGCAGTGGCTTTTGATACAGTATTTGAGCCTACCTTATGCTTTGTGATAGATTTCATTACCCTCTGGGAGAATTGCTCATTCATTTTACATTACTAATAGCCACTGAGCAAATATTTAATTGATTTATGCTGTAGGTCTCCCATGCAGTGGAGGCGCAAAATACAAACTCATACGAGTAAGCCAGAGTTATTCTGATGTTTTTAGGTTAATTCCATTCAATGGGTATAAGCCATACTGCCTCTCTGTTGTGTCTTTTCTGTCTTCAAGACTGTGGGCTCAAGTAGTGACTGGTGAATGCTGACAAGCTATGCAAAACTAATGGGCAGTCATAAACTGCTGATCTGAGCTCCATGACCTCCTGGGCCCTGGCTCCAGCTCTCTTCACTCTCACTCCCAGGGCGGCGCTGTTCGGTTGAAGCCTACATGTGATTTTCCTTTCCTGTTAGATAATGGGGAACTTTCACAGTGCTGTACTTCTTAAGACCACTCCCCACACTGAGGACTTTTCTCTCTCATCTCACTGTCTCACTTTGATCTTTCTTCCCTTTCCTCCCCCACCCCCTCGTGTCACCTGCAGTTCCCCAAATCAACTCATCAGCTTTATCTTCAGTACCATTGCCAAGGGGATGTTTGCCTCAGCTGAGGTCTGAGGGCTAGTGGGAGTGCAATCAAAGACATGTGCATGTGGTTCAAGCTAGCCCCGTCACTTGCTTCTTGAGCCTCTTTAAGCTAGTCACTTTCTGTTTTCATGTTGTAGTTCCCTGAACCACTAAGATAAGCAGTCAGTGAAATTGTGTACAAGAGATCATGTCCTTATTCTGATGGTGCTGGATGGGAAGATCAGAGATGAACTAAAACCAAGCATCCATTTGGGAAGCAAGAAGGAGGAGAGTGTGGAAAGACCTTTGGGAAGCAGAGCTGAAAGGGTCCAGGAAAAATGATGTGAGAAGTCTTGGCTGGGGAAGCGGGAATTGTTTCAAGAAACAGCCTGGGGCCAGCTATGGTTCAACAATGCATGATGTGAGACCCTCTGCATGACTCTAAAGTCAACTGTGCCTAAGATATAAGCGTTGTAAATGCAATATTTGCTTCCCTCATAGTCCTAGTTCTCCTGCAGCTTCCAAACTCTAGCCAGTGACATAGGGAGACAAGTCTAGACTTTACAGATAAAAAAAATTTTCAAAGAGAAAAGCCATGGACCCCCAAAGACCAAGTTTTAAAGCCACTTCAGCTTTCCATCTCTGGTCATTGCCTCCTAACTATTGGAATCCAGTTTCTTAGTTTTATTCGGCAACATGGGGAAGAAGAAAATGGTGCAGTTTATGTTCCAAGGAGCACTGTACCATAGGCTTTCCCTCTGAAAGTGTATCGTGGAGACCAAGCAACAAGGGCGTTATGGGGGAGCATCTTCTCTTTTCTTTTTTTTTTTTATTGATTACATTGCATTATGTGACACAGTTTTATAGGCACTGGGATTCACCCCACCCCTCCACAACCCAACCTCCCATGGTGGATTCCTCCACCTTGTTGCGTTGCTACAGCTCAAATTCAGTTGAGATTCTTTCATTGCAAGCATCTACCAAGCATAAAGTCCAGCATCTTATTGTCCAGATAAGTTCAACAGTTTCTTGGGGAGGCCATCTCTGGTCTGAAGGTAGAGCCGGCAGAGTATCATCCCGTTCAATTAAAAGCCCTGACATAACATCAGTAAGAATTTATAACGTTATGGAATTAGTTGACATGGTATTGAGTAACCAATATGTTAAAAGAGAAAAAGAAAAAAAAGAATGTAAGAACCACATCCTGTGACTTCTACATTGACAATTCAATTAATAGTTTATATACAACTGGGTTCTATACACCTTAAAATGGTTATAGATTACTATTCAGCTGTCTCATGTCTGTTTTAATTTTAGTATTTAGCAGTTTATAGCATTGAAGCATGATTTTGCTGAACCTGGCTGTTTTTCGGGTAGTCTAACTCTATAACAAGACATATGTCAATAGTTTAGGTGAACAGTTTTAAGAGGGGTGTGTAGAGAAATCTTCAATACCCCAGGGAGGAGTAACCAATCTTTGTGTCCCACCCAGTGAGTTATAAGTGCATCCCCGCTGACTGTTTCCTGTCTGTTTCTAAGCTTTCCTTGTTGTTCTCTGTCTATCTATTCTAGTTTTGTTTGTTTGTTTGTTTGTTTGTTTGTTTTGAGGGGTTTCTGGAGCGATCCTGATGGTCCTTACGAAAGAGGGTGGGGACCCAAAGTTGGAAGCAGGCAAGGACCAGAGAAAGCTCCTCCTCCTCTCTCTAGTTCCGAAGCAAGTTTATTGTTCTTCTGTTTCTGCGGACTGCTCAGGGCTCCTGGTTGTGGTTCCGATGACCTTGGATCCTGCAAGACAGGATTTGGGCTTCTTCCATCCCTTGTGGTAGATCCAAATGGGGGTGGGTGACCTCAGAGTTCTCGGCCTCCGAAGGCACACCAATTCATGGGGGAGCATCTTTAAAACACCAGTTCATCTACTCCATGGAATACTACTCAGCTATTAAAAAAAACAAAATGCAGTTCTTTGTGGCCAAATGGGCCAAACTGGAAACCATAATGCTAAGGAAAATGAGCCAATCCCAAAAGGTCAGATACCACATGTTTGCGTTAATTTAAGATGATATGATGTTATGTATAACATGTTATGTTTTGAATGTTATATGTTGTGTATAAACTAAAATTGAAGTATAGGTGAGGTGGTCACAGAAGGTGGCTGGGAACCCGCATTTACTTTTAACATATTGGTTACTCATTACTATGTCAATTAATTCCATAATGATGTAAATTTTTGCTGATGGTATGTTGGAGCTTTCAATTGACTGGGATGATACTCTGCTGGCTCTGTCATCAGACCAGAGAGGGTATACCTAAGAAGCCGTTGAACTTGACGGGACAATAAGATGCTGGACTCTATGTTTGGTATATGCTTGCAATGGGGAAATCTCAACTGAACTTGAGCTGTGGTTATGCAACAAGGTGGAGGAATCCACCATGGTGGGAGGGTTTGGGGAGGGGTGGGGAGAACCCAAGTATCTATGTAACTGTGTCACATAATACAATGTAATTACTGAAGTTAAATAATAAATAATTAAAAAAAAAATAAAACACCAATTCTCAGGTCAATCTTAGAACCTGCATTTTTAGCAAGATCCCCAGATGATTCACACAGATATCAAAGACAAGCAGACAAACCTCTCCAAGGAAAAAAGGACAAACTCTCAAAGCAAATATGAAGATAAATAATAAATATCTATGCTCCTACCTCTGTTAAAAATTGTCTGTATTAAGTTAAAGTTTCAGGCCTTGTGTGTGTGTGTGTGTGTGTGTGTGTGTGTGTGTGTGACACTGGAGAAAACTATTTCTCTGGCTGCTCCATCTTCAAGGAATATGTTGGGTTTGATTGAGTTAAAATCCTACTTTGCATTTTATCACGAGCCTCCCAACCTTATCAGGAGACAGAGAGTAGGATTACTAACTTCAGCTATTCAATACTCGTTTCACTTCATGGTTTTGGATGGTTTGTCCCACAGATGGAGCTGGTATCCCACCTGCCCTCAGGCCTCAGTACTGGAGGGTCAGCAAACCTGTTTCTTGTGGATGAGGAAGCAGGGAGGCAAACACATGTCAGAGTTTTCCTGCTGCTTTGTGTAGTGGATCTGAAAATATTAATTGGCCCAACTCTAAAGGATGGCTTTGTAGATTTTTTTTGGCAGGAGGTAGGTAAAGTAGGTTGAATGATATTCTGATATGTTCAAGAAGAACTCATTGGTACTGCTTTTCAGCTTGAAGGAAAGAATACCTATCTTTAAGTCCTTAACTTCTTAACACTTCAGTTCTCTGACCAGATGCCTCCAGGATTCCTTGGCACACTTTCAAGGCTTGGAGGTTTGCTAGTGTTTGTCCTCCTGCAGCTCTGGGTGCGGGCCTTAGAAACAGGAGTTGATCTTGGGCAGAACCGGTCTGAGTGCCACAGTGCTGAGGTCCTGATAGACAAGAGACCCTCCCAGGGCCTCCAAGCCCGCCCCCATGCCTCTCCCATGCCCCTCCCCCCTCCTCATCGCCTTTCTCCCACCCTCCCTGCTTCCCTTGGTCCCCCTCCACCCTCCCTCCCCTCCAGCTTCAGGCGCTGGCAGGCCCAGCCATTCTCAAAAAATTGGAAAGGAGCCACCAACAGGAATTATTGAACAATTGCTCTGTGAAACTTAAGATAACACTTTGTCGCACCACAGTGAGTTGCTGTATGACAGAAGGAAATTATCTGTTTAGTTCTTGGTTAACATTCATGTGAGAAAAATAAAATTAAAATAGATGGTATCTAGTACAAGAAATGCTTGTATTTACTTTAAAGAACAAATATTAACTCAGCACTTTCATAGAGTGAGTGTAACCCACGGTGGAGGATTTGTTGTTTGAGTTGCAATTAAAAAAACAGCACGAAGCAAAACGGAGAACCAAGACTCTTTAAGATGCCCGTGGAATGCCTCCAGGCTACCAAATTAAGTTCTCTAAAGTCAGTGGTATTTTCAGAAGCAACTGGATTATGAATATAATAGTATGAAGCAGTCAATCTCCTTGGATACTTGGCAGGTATGTGGGTAAGGGCTGATTTGCTGGATGCTTTCTTATTTTAAGCACTTAGGAAAAAATCAAGACTATGTTCGTTAAGAATTTCCTAATCAGGTTAATAAAGCCAACATTTTACAACTAATATGCAAGTAATCTCAACAGTGTCTGCAGTAAAATGCTAGCAGATGTAACTTTTAATACAGTTGACAAACAATCAGGTTCATCTACTCATTTACTAGCCCATGTTACCAGCAGAGCTGTTGATGCGGGAGCACTGTCTGATCCTTATGGGAGCACCGTGATGATTTTTGTGTGACATCGCTGTAGTCTGCTAGAAGAAACATGAACACAGAGGATGAAATTTAAACTAGTTTAACAACTATTCCTAATATAACACAAGCCTGCTTTTCATTTAAGTAAAAGGTCATGCATTCATGTAAACCAATGTTTTTTGTAAATACCCAGAGAATGCTTTACGCTGTATAGGACTCACTGTGGGCCAGAAACATTCTAAACATTTTAGAGAGGTGAGCTCCTCTCAGCTACAGTTTCACCACCCCATTTTACAGATAAGAACATTAAAGCACACGGGTTGAATAGCTTGCTCCACTTGAAGGAGGAGGAGTGTATAGACCTTGCACTGTAGCCCCCAGAGTCTTCCTCCCCAGTGTGCTGTGGGTTTTCTCCAGAGGGGGTGCACACAGCAGTGTAAGCCAAAAAGGAGGCAGAGCTCACTGCTTCTCTGCTTATTAGCTGCTTATTGGCTGAGTGTTTCCATCACTCAGGCTTGCTTGGTTTTAGAGTACATGCTTGCTCCTTCTCTCTCCAGCAGTGATATTGCTCACAAACAGTGGGAATCAAACTGCTATAAATATTTGAAAAGGGCTATGGGCAAGAATTATTCTAAAGAATCCAATATTTGTTATGTAAAGATTATTTCACAGACACCAAGTCTTTTGCAGATCTGTTCTGAAGTTCAGGGCTTCCCTATATTTTCTAATGTTGAACATTTGTTTATATTATTTTTAATGCTTTTAAATTAATCCAATGCTATTTATGCACAGGATGGTTCCTAGCCTTGATTTTGGAGAAATTTATACCACCAAAGGAAAAGCAGAAAGATAAAGCTGTATTTAAGTGTGGGAGGAATTTTGGACAGGCATCTTCAAAAACCTGAATTTTGCAATAGATATGGGAGAAGGAGGGGAGGAAAGGAGAGCGGAGGAAAAGTGAAGAATCTTTTAGAAAAATGAGATGATTTATTAGATATAAAAGCTCATCAATTTTCATTAATGGCAAATTGCAACACTGTTTTTTTTTTTGCCCCATTATATCTAAAGATGAGAAAGACCACCTTATCTAATTATATGCAGAAGGGTTTTTTATTTTTTTTTTTTTGGTTGGATTTTACAGCAACTGGCTGAACTTGAGCTTTGCACTCCTTCTTAGCAGCAATACTATTTTGTTTATTTCATCCTCAATGCCTAGAATAGAGCTTAGTGCAGAACAGGTACCCAGTAAATGGCCATGAAATGGGTAGAAATGAAGGCCCTGGCTTCTGCAGAAAGATCTGCAGCTTTTCGAAGCAAAGACCTCCTCACCCCTCAAAGCATTGCCCTGGCCAGATGCCACATTCTCCTTGAAGGCAGTCTGCCCCCTGAACTCCACAGCTTTGAAGCAGAGCAAGACCTGCTCGGAGCCCGGTGGGAAGCCTGATGGGCAGGATCTGAACCCCCTGGGTACAGTCAGGAGATTAGAGTGTCCTGGCTCCAAGGCCAGAGATTACTGGGGGTCACAGGTCCACATTCCTGACTGCAGCAGGAGCATTAATTAGTGACAATTACCTATTGGAAAAAAGAAGTGGAGTCCCTGAGTGCTCCTTCCAAAAACCTTCAAGACAGAAGGAAGTGTCTAACAATGGGTCAGGGGAGATGCATTTCCGCCCCCGATGTTAAAAACAAGGTGCTGTCTAATTGATGAGTAGTAGGAGCTGGCTGAGTCGCTTTGATGAGCCATCTCCTGCTTCCTGATATTGTGACCCCTTCCCAAACACTGACAAATAAGAACAGCATGCCTTCGATATAAAGGAGGGCACGTTGTCTGAGGAGATTCCTCGTCCTCAGGATGTGCTTGAAATCCTGTTATGCAAAAGGTTTACATCCTTGCCACTGAAATAATATTTTTGTACTGTGTAAAATCAATGGTAAGAAAAGAAAAAAATGAACAGGTCATCTCATATGTAAACAATTGAACTTTGATGTAATATCTTGTTTGTTGGATTAATCCTGGGGAAAGTCAAAGAACACGTGGCTTCGTTGATTGTTTCACTAGTTCTGGCTTTTCTTCCCATTTAACCCCTCTTCTCTTGTCTGACCTGGTACAGCCTTTTGGTGATGAGTCCAGCTTGACACAGCATTACAGCAGAATGTCAGTTGTAGGGTCTAGCGCTCTCTCTCTCTCTCTCTTTTTTCTCCTGGGATAGTCCTTAAGCACCTTGGATTTTTGTAAGTTGTGGTTTAAAATAGAGTCATGGAGTTGAAAAGGATTTGGTCTGAGTTGAGAAGGATTTGGTCCCAGTGAAGGTGAGAGCATGTGTTGGTCAAGTTGAGAACTTGTAGAGAGTTTGTGGGTTCCATGTCAAATATTTGGAGGCTCAAGTTCCATTTGCTTTTGGCAAAACACAACTTCCTGGTTGAAAAGAAAATAAGCACATAAAAAATGGTCCCCAGGCGTTTTGGACATCAAAGCTTATAAGATGCTCTTACAAAACAGCATTTTGATGATTTTGAGATTATTGGAACCAGGAACATACAGATTAAAACCACCCTTAAACAATCCTCAAGTGAAAAAACAATCAAGGGCAAACGTGTTGCAAAGTGTTCTCCCTTCAGGTGTTTTTGCCAAAAGTAAGACATTTCAGTTAATCTGTGCTTTCCAATGAATTGATTTTTAAAATCCCAACTATTTCAAATTCCACTCAGTTTCTGTCTGGTGTCTGCCAGATATGATACCCAAAAGAGAAGTAATGATCTTTTTGGATATAGTTTCTTTGAAAATTATATTGAGACTTGTTTGATGTTCAAACAAGTTTATAGATTAATGTATCGTAATATTTAAGTACTGGATATTCACCAACTTATCTGCTTTTAAAAATTCAATTGTCTTTACACAAATATTCTGAATTAGTGGTTTTCAAGTGGAAGTGATTTGGATCCCTAGATGACATTTGGCAATATATGAAGAGATTTTTAAATTTTTTTGAGATTTTTAATTTTTATAATTCCTCTTTAAAATTAAAAATTTTAAAAGATATATTTATTTTTATTGGAAAGGCAGGTATACATAGAGGAGGAGAGACAGAGAGGAAGATCTTCTGTCCGTTGATTCACTCCCCAAGTAGCCGCAGTGGCCAGAGCTGAGCCTATCCGAAGCCAGGAGCCCGGAGCTTCTTCCAGGTCTCTCACGCAGGTGCAGGTTCCCAAGCCTTTGGGCCATCCTTGACTGCTTTTCCAGGCAACAAGCAGGGAGCTGGATGGGATGTAGGGCAGTAGGGACATGCATGAATGTTCTTTTGGGATCTCAGCATGTGAAAGGCAAGGACTTAGCCACTGAGCCTTCATGCTGGACTCCATTTTTATAATTCCTAACAGGCATAGGAGGAAAGTTTAGTGTTGGTGTGTAAAGTGTAGTAGCCAGGGAAGCTGTCTTACACTGGGCAATGTATAGGATGACTCCCTCCAGGGAAGAGTTATCTGCTCAGAGGGTATGGAGGAGCTGATAGAATTCTGTTCTAGGCTCTAGGAGAACCACAGTCATCATCTATAGTGGCTAATATTTTTGCCAACCAAGATGGATATTCTTTCCTGATGTCTAATGTGTCAAGTTAAAGCCTAGGGAGAAAGAAGAGAACCAGAAAAAGTGAACCAGAGGCACCTGGAAGGCTAAAATAGTCCTTTGGGTCCTGGCGTCAGCATGCCTCTCTTTATAACTAGAGAAAAGAAAATGTTTCTGAGGTACCGAGCTTCTGAACTGTTTGGAAATGTTCTTCAAGTCAGAAGAAAAGTCATTCTAACAGGCTACGTTCATAGGTTTTGTCGTTGTATGCTACCATTGTATGGGAGCAACTCTAAGCGTAGACATATAAAATACTTCCATTCTACACAATTGTTGCTTTGCTTGTTCAGTCAACAGAACCCTCAGAAAAGGAGTTGGGTAGGGGAAGAAATGTGTGAAAGGTACCTTCCCATGGCCTGGTGGAGCTCTTTTTCTTAATATGAAATAAATTTTTTTAATGCTTAACTTGATTACATAGACTCTTGTAGACCAGTTGGATAAGGCAGAAGAGCAAGAGCCCATCCACACAGCAATCCTGCCCAATGCACAGGTTATCTGCAAGAGATGGGCTGTATGTGCCAGGGAGGTGGTATCTCAAGAGACAGAACGGCCCCCTTGTGGCAGTTTCCCAAGCTTATAGCTTCCTGAAACAGCTGTCCAGAACAGCAGCAACAGCACTATCAATGAAAATAGATTCCTGGGACCCACTTCAAGTCACTGACTCCATGGCCCGGGGAATTATTAAAATAAATCCCTTGGTTGTGTCTCAGGCAAGTGGGAAGCTTCCCAAATCCCAGAAAACCCTGAAATCCATGGAGGAAACCCAAGTTTAGAGTCCTCCTTGGCTTTGCCAATCCTACCATTATCCCAAACAGATTCAGTCACTCCTTCATCCAGCAGTTAGCTGTTACCCACCTGCTACCTGCAGTCCAGGCTTTGGGAAGAAGACCAGCAAGTCTGTGCTCTCATACAGCTTATACTCAGGTTTACAGGCAGGAAGCACAATAATTAGACACCCTGAACATCTCCCTAACACAACACAGAGGGAGTTATTCCCTTTTGTGCACATGTACATTGCTCATGTGTTTGTAGTGTCCAGAAAGATCTAGTATATTTAGTATTTGTGTGAACTTGGGAAAATTGCTTGATGTCTCTATGCTCAGTGTCCCCATATGTAAATTGGGCATACACACACATATATGTTGTATTTGTGAGTGTGCAATGGGGATGTACTATATAGTCTACCACTCATAGTTGTGGAAATGAAATTAGTCAAAACCTGTGAAATGCTTGGACTGATGCATGTTTCAGGGTAAACACACAATAAGTATTTTTTGCTGTTGTGATTCCTAAAGTTGTGCTCATCATCATCCTATTTTTCTGCTTCTCCCTTTCCTCAACCTAATCCTGTGATTCCCAGTACCACTGAGAAGAAAAATATATGTAGCCATCTGAGGTACTAGACAACTTTCCTCTTACTCAAGCATTCATTCACATGAATGTACTGAGAACCTCACAGATTCAGGGCTTGGGACCAGGAGATGAGAACTGATAGCAGCGAAGTGGCTACGCTCACTTCTAAACAATCGTAGTTTCAAAAGAAAATGGTTAGAAGAATGCAAATAAAATGTTTTGGGAGTTCAGCATACTGAGTTATTTCTTCTAGCTGAGGAGTTTTTGAGAAAAAAAGACAACTGGGATGTTGTTTGGGGAAACAGGATTGGCATATTCTGGGAAAACACAGTATGGAACCACATACTATATTGAGTTGTTTGAAAGACATTCTCAACTCTCCCTCCAACAGTGCTATGAAGTTAGAGAACTACCAGATTTCAGAAATCACTGGGCTAAATAGGTCTTCATCGGCTAGCCTGTAAACCTAACAGCTATCAACAATGGGATTGCTACGGAAAGCATACTCTGAGTTCCAAACAATCAACACACAAGTGGTCTTTTGACTTGCAGTGCTTGTTTATAAGTTGGGGATGGTTGTGATTCATTGTTGATTCAGAAGGAAATGGGTAGTGTTTTAAACTGTTATTTACAAAGACTATCATTTGTCACCCTGCTACCAATGTATTTGAACCACACTAGGACTTTTCCAAGAGCATGAACAATGCTGTACAGCCTTCATATATTCCTCTTACCACTTCATTTTTAGCTGATCTGGACTTTGGTATGTAATTTGGAAATTGGGCTATGTTTTCCTTGCTTAAATTGAAAAACGAAACGATTAACTGAACTAACACTGCACATTACTCAGATTTAATTATGTTTGCAATACATCACCCAGTGATATGGGGCAACTTCTTGCCATTCACTTTCCATTGTGTGTTTCTCATAACATATGGTCCTCATGAAATAGTTTTGATTCAGAGTCCCCAGTAGCATATGGCAAAAAAAAAAAAAAAGAAAAGAAAAAAGAAAAGAAAAGAAAAACGTCCCTCTAGTCCACTGCAAAGCAAAGACTGGCCTCTGTGCCAAGAGGAGCCTCCTCGGGCTGTGCCTCGCAGGCCTGGAGTTGGAATTGATGTCAGGGCCTCACTCTTCGTGAAGATTTTACATTTGGTTTGGGACTTTGGAGCATGAGGTTCTGGATGTAAAAGTCAGAAGAGATATGGCTTTTGTAATGTCTACAGAGAGGCTTGTGTCGATAAGGTCAGCAGAAAGTTAATAGATTTTTATCTTCTCATCACTCCAACTTAATATGGTGCAACTGTTTGGTGAGGGGGAGGTGGGCTGACAGGATGGGAGGAGAATCCCATCATGCGTCTCAGATTTTTCACACATGGTTTTAGGCCTTTAAGTACAACACTATTATTATTTTGCTTAAGATTAGAAGAAAATCTGTCATTCGTTTAAATAGCAAGACTCTCGAATAAAACCTTTGTTGAAGTGAAGTGCAGCAACTCTGGCTGAAAGCAATGATCGCCTAAGCAGAACATGTATTTTCTCTTCTCTCTGGTTATTTCCTTACATATGTTTAGGAAAGGCTTGTGTTTATAGAACTTGGACAGAACTCCAGCCAGTTCAGCTTCAATGCCTTCAAGCAAATGCCCTGAGCCATCAGGCGGTTCCACCAGGATTGCTTCAGTGTCCTCCCGGCCTCTTTATGACTGTTGGGTGCCTGCCTCCACAGGAAGGCCTTTCTGCCAGGCACAGTTCAGAAACACTGGTGGGGGGACAGTACTACATGAGAAACTTGTCACCAAGACTTGCTTTAAGAGGGGACCTACAGGTATGTGGGAGAAAAACCAGGCTGACTTTAGATGCCACCTTTGAAAACCTCCAGGCCGTACTACTCTCAAGCCAACCTGCTGCCTCGAGACCTGCTTTCATGGTCACTTGGCCCAGCTACCGGAATTGGCTGTACAAGTGGCTTTAGGCAACATGGGGATGTTCACTGAGGGACACGGGAAAGTTGGGACAGCGTTGGGTCAGACTGACTAGCAGGCCTCAGCGATCAAACATGTCACACCTGTCTTGCCCGCTGGTGCAGGTGTTCTAGGTCAGCTCTCGCTGTGGTTATCAATCGCTGACAGTTGACAGTTTAATTTTACACCACAAGTACCTCATTACTTGTGTAGGCACTTGAAGAACATGTGGGCACTGGATCGGATCACTGATCAATGACAAAGGTTGCATGGGGTGCAAGTGGTAGCAGTAAAAGTGAAGGTCTCCGTGCATGAGTTGGCAGTGGTAGGGATACATGACAAGGGGAGTTTCACTGACAAACAGTCTGTCAGGTTGAAAAGAATAGAGATTTGCCAGTGAGTTGGCTGTAGATTATAAAATATATCTCTTGGTTTGAGGGAAGGGGAGGCAGGAAAATCCCCACCACAGGCACAGCCTTCCGTTCTTGAAAGTGCTTACACAAATTTAACGAATGTGTGGGACTGTAAATTCTTATTCTACAAGCATTTATCTCAAGGCTTGGATGCATACGGGTGTGCAGGGATTTAAGATTAGTGGCATGCAATGATGCTGTTTTATAAAAGTGTGTGACATGTGCATGCATATCAAGCCAACTCCACCAAACTCGGCCCATTGCTATTTTAGATTCTCACGCACCTCACTTAGCATACTCAATAGTATAAAAAACCATTCTGTATGAGTCCTTTTATTCTGATTAAAACAACTTGTGGTCAACACCCCCAAAATAGATCGCTTTATAGTGTCAGGAGAACGTTTTCATGTTTTCAAAATTTTTACACTATTATTTTAATAATTTCCCTCTCATTCCACTCTCCTCTCAGCTTTTTATTTTCTAGAAAGGAACTAATGACCTCCTTTTCCTTAAAAAAAAAAAAAACTTTCTTTTTGTTGTGCTCTTTTCTTCTTCTTTAAGAGATTTACTTATTTGAAAAGCAGAGTGGCAGAAAGACAGGGACAGAGAGATCTTCCATCCACTGGTTCACTCCCCAGATGACTATAGCAGTCTGGTTTGGGCTAAAGTCAAGAGCCAGGGACTCCATCCTGGTCCCATGTAAGTAGCAAGGGACCAAGCAGCGGACTACACTTGGGCCACCTTCTGTTGTCTTCGCAAGTGCTTTAGCAGGAAGTAGAATTGGAAGCAGGGAAGCTAGAACTTGAATCAACATTCTTACATGGAATGGTGAGGTCCAGGTCAAGCAATGGATTAACCAGCTGTGTCATAATGTTATTTTTTAAATATTTATTTAATTTTACTTGAAAGGCAGATTTTACAGAAAGAGAAAAGGAGACACACACACACACAGAAGGTCTTCCTTTCACTGGCTCACTCCTCAAACGGGTGCAATGGCCAAACTTGAACTAATCTGAAGCTGCGAGCCAGGAGCTTCTTCTGTGTCTCCCATGTGGGTACAGGATCCCAAGGACTTGGGTCATCCTGTACTGCATTCCCAGGCCTTAAACAGAGAACTGGGTGGGAAGTGGAGCAAGCTGGGTGCTGGTGCCACATGGCAGAAGATTAACACTGTGTTTCTGTGCCGGCAAACCACCCCCCATGTGTTGTTTTCTTAAATGACACTGGCTTTAAGAAAAAGGTCACATGGCCTGAGTTCTATTGCTTCTCGTGTGCTTTGTCTGTTGGAATAAAATTAGGCACACTGTGTATTATGTAGCGCAATGAAGGCATTTTGTTTTAAGATTTTATTTATTTATTTATTTTTGGAAAAGCAGATTTATAAAGGAGAGACAGAAAGATAAAGATCTTCCATCAGTGCTTCACTCCCCAAATGGCTACAATAGCCAGAGCTGAGCCTATCCAAAGTCAGGAGGCAGGAGCGTCTTCCAGGTCTCCTACACGGGTGCAGGGCCCCAAGGCTTTGGGCCATTCTCTGCTGCTTTCCCAGGCCACAAGCAAGGAGCTGGATGGGAAGTAGAGCAGCTGGGAGATTAACTGGTGATGCCAATGCTTGCAGGTGGAATATTAGCCCATTGAGCTATCGCATCAGCCCCCAAAAACAGGTTTTAAGGAAGACAAACCTGGGCTTGCATTTCATTCTGGCACTTTCTGCCATGTGTGGGGAAATTACTGACACCATCAAATGCACAGTAACACAAGTTTGCTCAAAGGATTAGATGAGTTAAACTGATAGAGACCTCAAATTATCTCATAATGTCTACTTCTTCCCCTATGTCTTTTTAATACCACTGCAACTTGAGCTTTGGCTAAAAACATGACCATTCAATTTCAGGTTACATTCCTGGTCTCTCGTGGAGTTAGGTATGTCCATGCCATTAGGATTTTCTTCACTGGAATGTGAGCAAAATCAAGTTGAAAGTACTTGCAGTTAATAACAGGAAACTACCTGTCCACTGTGCCCTCTTTTCCTGTGAACTGGAGTGCAGGTTGATGGTAGTGCGTCAATCCTGAATATACAGAGGAGAAGAACATTCCAGAACTCTGGATGACTTTGCCAGAGAGAGAGCTACCTACATGCCTGGGACTGCCTGACTAACACACCTCTGTTGTGGAGGCCTCTGTGCTCAGGGGCCCCTGTGAACTAACATAGACCTCCTGGCTGGCACGTAACAGCACACCCAAATGTGTATTGTGTAAAACAATGTATATTGTTTCATTGCTAATCAAAGTCATGAATAACACTTGGGATATATAAATCATTAACTAGAAGGTTTCTGCTTGGTGTCTGGGTTAAATAATTGTTCTTTTTTCCCCACTCTCTAAACTGGTCTTACCAGTCAATTGTCATTTTCTTGGAAAATGTTCACGTTTCCAGGTTGTTCTGTTTCCTGTACAGAATCATTTCTCTTACTCTATTTCTGACTACTCAAAATTCAGAGAAATACATAAAACTTGCTTTACCTTGATTCATTCATTCAGATTCTTTCTTTTTTGCTTTCTTTGCTTCTTTCTTTTGTTTTGAAACTTGCTTTTCCTTACAGCATCAAGTGTATTATGTTATTCATAAAAGTTAATTTGCATGATTTCTTACTGCATGATATTCATGGTTTCTGCTTAAACATGTTGGTGCAACTATAGAATAAATGATAATGTCTAGGCAAAGAGGCCTAGAGTTCCAGAACACCAACTCCTTACGTGGATGTTTTAGAGTCCATCTGTAACCTTGGACACCCTCCCCCTGAGCACACAGCATTCTGCGATCCTTGGACTCGACCGCCGGTGGGATTCCCAGCTCCCTGGCCAGTACTCCCCGGCATCTTCTAGCATGGTCTGATTTTCACTGCAGCTCTCACTGCCAACAAAATATCATTCCCCGTTTTTGTGGTATAGAGAACGTTTTATTAACTTCCTATCTCTTCTACAGTTGCAATCCTTGAATCCCAAGCCTAACAAAAAAAGAGTAACAAATAAAAGGTGTCTGATTTTTAAGATATGTAGCTTCGTCTCTTCATCTTTAGTGTAGCTGACTTGAAGTACAGGTAGAGCTTATGGGATAGGACAGCTGTCACCAAACAGCAAGGTGGCCGGAAATCAAGGGAGATCAAGGTATGTCTAGGTCCTCTGGCCCAAAGTTCCACAGGAAGCAAGATGAGAGTTATCTTCTTTCCTTGAATGGTTCCTTGGTGCCTGGACTCCCACCTGCGGCCCAGATGGTCTTGTGGCTGAAGCGCCTGCGGGAAGAGTTGTCTGTCTGTCCTTAGGCTGTCTCTGGGGTTTTATGTGTTCATCCCAGCTGTATCTATGACCTAGGGGCAGCGTCTCCACTGCAGTGCCTCAGGTAATATCAAGTAGAAGGAGATGTGTTTCCTGTTAAAGTTGACTGGGGCAGAGGTGTGTGAGGCAAAGGGGAAGGGAGCTCTGGGTGGAATGCTGTTTCTATCACCACCCTGTCTCACAGCTTGCTTTGCATCATGCGCCCAGTTGCGAGGTGGAGAGGTTACCCTGTGCCTGTTTCAACCTTCAAGAAGCAGCTCCTGGAAGCACACCTGCAGGTCCTTCTGCTGCGCAGGGCCTTTTCAGAATGCAGCTCTTCCCAAAAGCTGGCCGCGGGCAGCACATGGACAGACAGTGCAGGCCCCTGGCATCTGCTTGGCTCCTGTGTTCTTTCTTGTCTGTGCCCAACCCAACGCTCTTCCTGCCGAGGTAGGGAGCCATGTCCTGTCTTCCCCAGGGCTCAGGGGGGTACAAAGGCAAAGCAGTCATAGCCTGTGCTTTTCTTCCCGCTCATCCTTGGCACCTGTGACCTTGGGCCAGTCACTTAACATCTCAACACCAGCCTCAGGTTTTTCATCTGTGAAACAAGAGGCATCAATTAAGCTGGTGGTTTTCATAGCATGCTCCTTAGCATCTCCACTGGGGGACAGATGGATCAGGGGGTGGGAGGAGAGTTCTTTCTATATACTTAAGTTACTTAAAGCTAAGTTAGTTTAAACTGAGTTGCAAGCCAGTCTTTCTCATGGTTACACACAAGCCCTCATTAACACCTTTCTCCTTCTAGTGGCCCCCGTGAACTCTATTCCCTAAAGGATCTACCTTGAGAAAGAAGGCAATTGTATTGACTGTTTCAGAAACTTTAAAAACATTATCCCCAAGGAATCCAGGATTCCCACTGGCAAACATGTTGGAATACCTGAAAATCCCTTGTGAATCTCCACAGAGTTTCCATCCTTCTGACAAATCTAGTAAAAATGACATTTCCTTAAGTATTGAGATAAGCAAATACATAATTTGTTATTCAATTTTTATTTTTCATGTCATTTGGTTACTGGGATTGCAATACTCTATTCCTTTACACTGATCTGCACTGTGGGTTTAATACACCCATGATGTGTCTGTGTGAATATATGTATTGGTGGCCTAAACTGAACATATGCATCTCACACAAAATGCTGCTCAATGGAGTCAGTGTGGAGCTCCTAGTGAGTTGCAAGATGTTCAGATTACAGCTTGTTTGTAATCTGTATTCTGATGCTACATCTCCATATTCCATTTACGCCACAATGCTTCAAAATGGAATTAAATTATGCAATTAAAGGTGAAATTAGTGTATATGAGAGGTCTTTAGAAAGTTCTTGGAAAATGCATGTGATGAAAACGTAGTGTAATGATTTCAAAAGCTTTTTGTCCAAAAACAAACTTTTTTTTCTGTCTACATGAATGCAATGGAGCAAACCAACTCCAGAAAAACTTGCACATCTTGGTGACCACATTTATTGGAAGGGTTGGAGAAAAAGAACTCTTTCAAGTTTGCTTAAAAAGTTCTAAGTCACTTCTAAATTCATTTTAGAAATGGGTGAATCCTGGGTGATTTCTTCATCTCTAATTAATTGCATGCAAATTTCTACTTTGAATGTTTTGTTCCTTTCAAGAGGCAATTGTACAAAATCTCCCATTTTCTTTCTTTTTTTAAATATATATTTTTATTATACTATTTATGTATCTGCGGTGAAGGGGGATATTGAGGGAGAATCCCCACCCAGTCTCCCACCCGCCCAAAGTCCCGGATGTGGGGCATGCTCTGAGATACTTGCTCAAGTGGTCTTAATAGTCCTCCAGTTGTGGATCGCTGCCAGTCTCATCACTCCCAGCTTGATTAGGTCATTGAAGAATCCACTGATTGTCACAGTCCATCACAGAGTCTCCATTTGCCCAGTATTTCGCTGCCCAACATTTAGCTGAGGTGGTTGATTGACCTGTTCCGTCCTCCGTCCTCTCCTAGCCAGGGCTCTGAGTCCAGCAGTTCAATTGGGGAGATCACCAAAGAAACTCTGAGGTATTCCCAGATCAGATTCCCGCATGTTCCAGCAAGCACCGGGCCCGGCACAGTCCATCACCACGATCAGTTGGTGGTTGCAATCGCTGGGCTGGCTCCGCTCTCAGTCCCAACTTGCACTGGAACCAAGGGTGTTGCAGTCCAGCCTGGTTCTGCCCAGCACGCACTCGACTCTTTCATCAACCAGTGGGAGTTGCAGCCCTGTCGGGGAGACCCACAATAACCCCCACCAGGCCCCACCCCCCCGGCCTGCCAGTATGCATTGCAGACTAGTCCAGTCTGTCCTGCTTCCCATTTGGCTCTAGCATCTGTCAATGGGCATTGAAGCTTAGTTCCCTCCAACCAACTCAACTATCTAGCCCTCACGGATATTGCTGAGTGCCTCTCCTTCTAGCCACCCCAACCCCCGTCCTAGTTTTCATGCCCTCCCACGGGAGTAGTGACCCAAGAGGGGGAACCCCACTACTTCCTTCCTGGGTCTCTCTCAGCCCCGGTTTATGATCTCTTTGGGTGGTTCTGTGGTTTGACTTGACAGAATTAGCCCCCAGTGCCAGCTTCTGCCAGCTGTCTGCAGTTAAGCCCAAACAACCTTCACCCACTCCAATTTATGCTAGAACCGGGAGGAATAATCAGCCCAACCTGGCTTTTCCCTGATCTAGTCCACATGCGGCGCCCAGGTGTTGCAGCCCTGCCCAGTCTGGTCTGTCCCCATCCCAGCCCACACTATCCAGTGAGAGTAGCTGTCCGGCGAGGGGACCAGCCACTCCATCCCCCCCCGCTGGCTCTGCCCTCTCCCTTCCTGGTTCTCATGCGGAATCCGGCTAAGGGTTCGAGCCAAAACCACCTCGCAAGGCGGTGGACCAGCCTTTAGTCTTCTCCACGCCCATGGAGCAGCGATCCCTCCGGTAAGCGGTCCCCCGTTTGTTCGCAAACCATGAGGGCAATTTGGGAGCTGGACTAAGCTGGCTCCGTCCTGCCTCCATGGAGGCAGCACAAGTTAGGGCGAAATCTCCCGTTTTCTGAACAGCACAAATTCCTTGGCTCAACCAACTCTCAGTAATGTGGGGAGGGTTAGAAGTACAGCAGCATTTCCCCCAAGAGTAATGAGATACTATTTTGGTGATTCATGTTTCTCTTCATATGTTCCTTTATCAGTTTTCAAAGTAGTCGCAGTTTCCTCCACATCTCTCAACATCACGTGTAGATGTTGGCCATAGCTTGTAATTAGCCACGAGGTTTGCAGGCATTTCTCATTTGACCTAAGTCTGCTCATCCATGCTCAGCCTATTGAAATGCAGGGGCTGCTTTTGATGCTGAAGTTTGCTGCTGGTCCATGTTGTCTGCCATGTTTCAAAGCCTAAACTTATCTTGTAGTTCAATTTTATGCGTTTTCAAACACCATCCTATGTTTTTCTTTTGCTTTCTCTTGAGCAAATATCCCTTCCTCTTCGAGTATGTTTCAGAAGTTTTCAACAAGAGATAATTTTTCCCTGCCAAAGTGCATTTGGCAGTGTTGGGAGAGATGTTTGGTTGTCATGGTGTGTGTGTGTGTGTAGAAGTCAGAGTTACATTTAAACACTTTACAATGTGTAGGACAGCATCACACCCCTCCTCTACCAAAAAGAAAAAATAATTTGGACTCAAATATCAATAAAGCTGAGGTTGAGAAATGAAGTCTAAGTGGATAAAGAATCTGATCCCCAACTAGCCAGTAAGCAGGGATATAAAAGCACTATTTTTGGCATAAAAGATCCTTACTTCATTCTAGCTTCTCTTTTTCTATCATCATGTGGCTTACATCTAGGTGGTTAGGGACATCTGGAAGTGTTAGTCAAGTTGTAGTTGATGGCAAAGTCATCTCTAAGGTGTGAATTTTTGGAAAGTTGGCCAGTGACCTACTCGTTGCTCAAAGGTGCCACATGCATCTGCCAAATATGAAATCCCCATGTATTTCACTTAAATTATCATTAGATTTGATTGCATTTCTGTTCCTAATTTTGTGAGTTTGAAGTTGTGTGTTTATTGATCAAAGATTGCTATTTTGGACACTCAGTATGTACTAACATATCGATCCTTCTAACTTAATAAATGATAACTAGAGGGTTCTACTCTTCAAGGTGGGACTGTGTTTATAACAAAGAGCAAATTTCATTTCATTCATTTTTAGCTGTGGATTTTTCTTTTGAGGGCAATGACTAATCATGGATAAAATTAGAACCAGATGGAAAAGTTTGCCCTTGTCAATAAATATAATAGTGTGGTAGGGTATTTTTGACCTATAACCTACATGTGGAATATTATCAATCAGATGTTGAAAATCTGTGTGGTTTTAATCAGCATTACTTGTGTCTTTTGCATATTTACAATTTAGAAAGTTCACATAGCCTAGCCCAAGAGTGGGTTTGCCTCTTCCTTTTGGGGTGGGCTTCCTTTCAAGTCTGCTGGTTATGACAGGAGCCTGCAGATGAAAGACTAGCCTGTGAATAGGGGCAGTTCTGTCACAGGCTCAGTGGAAATTCCTTCTCCACAGAGACTGCACCCAGGCTTGGTGTGGTGAGAGGGGTTAGCAGCAAACCCGCCTCATATTGAGGTGGCATTCCTAGGCAGGTGCAAGACCACTGTTGCTGGAACTCTGTGGTGCTCCCCTGTTCAACACTGCCATGCTGAAGCACATCTGACTATCCATCCCGCGAAGGAATGAGGCATCCTGCTCTGTAATCTCCACTGTCTTCCTCTCTTATAGACGCTCAAGTGCCAGGGAGTGCTGTGGAGACTGTGCATTTGGCTGAAATGCCAAATTATTTGGGATGGGGTGCTTTGAAAGAAATGGTTTTAAGCCCTAATGTACTCATCAACCCAGTTTCCTGCAGAGCTTTGCCCTGGACTATTTTCGGCTGGGGGTTGGCACAGGGAGAAGGCTTGTAAAACTCTCAGGTTGATTGAGTTTGGGGTTTGTGGTGGTACCTAGTGTAGGTGTCCTGCCACCTGGCTTGCAGCACCACTCCCAGAGTCTTCCTGTCCTTCATGGCACATGTGATGGTGCCCACTAATCCCCTTAGGAAAGTCTTATGCGGGAGCGGTTACTGCATAAATCTCCAGATGGAGAAATGAGTTTTTAAAGTTTGGTTACATATTCCTAACTGCAGTCCTAGGCTCTTTAACCGCCGAAGAAAAATATTCCAGAAGAATGCTTTAAATCGGAAGTACTGTGGAGGGTTCCTCAGGCAAGCCTTCCTACTCCACTTCCAAATGAAGAAAATCATTAGTGCTTTTACCCTATTCACACATGAAGCCATTGTGTCTTGGAACATGGCCAAAAATAATCACCTGAAATTTTGTTTATGATTTGTTCACAAAAGTGGCCATACTTTTAAAAGGAGAGTAAAAAGGAACATTTGAAGAATGTGTGAGCTCATTTTGAACCCAATATATTTTTAAAAACATTCAACTTGTAAACTCCTGAAATGTGGTTTATAATGGAAACACCAGCTGAATTTGCTAAGTTGGGTCTGCGTCTACTAGCTTCTGAGGCTTTTGTAGGCCTGATTCCTCTCAAAAGGAGTGAGTGGTGTCCTTGTTTCTGCACTCAGTGATACCTGGGGTATTTTAGGGATGTGTGTACTTGGGAGTTATTTATAGCTATTATGCCTACTTTCCCCGAAGTATTTTAATGCTTTTTCATTACAAGACTGTCTGCTAGTTTTTGTTCCTTTAAAAAGCACTTACAACTTGCTATGATTTTATATTATATCTCAGTATAATTCTTACAAAGTTTTCTTTCTTTTTTTATTTGAAAGGCAGAATGACAGCAAGAGAGAGAGAGGTATTCTATTTGCTGATTTATTCCACATGCCCACAACAGCCAGGAGCTAGGTTGAAGCAAAGGCCCGTCTACATCTCCATCTAGGTCTCCCCGTGGGTAGCAGGGCCAAGGACTTGGGCTGGCACCTGCTTCCTCCCAGGTGTGCTAGTAGGAAGCAGTGTGGAAGCAGAGGCAGGACTTGAACCCAGGCACCTGGATATGGGATGCAGATGGCCTTACCAGTGATTTAACCTGATGTACCACAACACTGGTCCTTGTTACAATTTCCTCTTTGTAAAATTAAGTGCGAGGGGCGGGGAGGGGGGAGAGAGAAGGAGAGAAGGAGAGAAGGAGAGAAGGAGAGAAGGAGAGAAGGAGAGAGAGATCCATCCTTGGGTTCACTCCTCCAAAAGTCCACAGTCACTGCAGCTGGATCAGACTGAAGTCAGGAGCCATAGTTTCTTCTTGGCCTCCCACATGGGTGCAGGGGCCCAAGCACTTAGGCCTTCTTCTACTGCTTTCTGAGGCACAGAAGAAGGATTCTGGATTGGAGGTGGAGCAGCCAGGACTCCAGCAGTTGCCCGTTTGCGATGCCAGAAGGGGAGGCAGCCGCTCAGTTCATTGTGCCTGTGATTTCTTTTTAATGAGCAGATTTCTACATCTGTAAGACAAAGGAAGTCATAGTAATGAAGAGGCTCAGGGACTTTTGAAGTTCTGTTTAGATGTTCAAGGAGAAGGTAAACATAGCCTTCTGGTTTGCAACTCCACTGAAAACTCAGAATCCTAGTCCCTGCCAACCAGAGGGATGGAAGGTTGTGGGACCCATTAAGTAACTCAGGATAGTCTGGTGTCTGGGGGAGCTGGTCCACGACTACTCATGCCATGTGAAGCCACAGGCTGTGTCTCTGCTCATTGTATTTTAAGAAAGAAGGCGTAACTCTGGAAGGGTGTCTCGCGTGTGCCCGCGTGGCTGCTGGGCTAGTGTGGTCCCCAGCAGCGGTGTGGCAGTTCTTTCCGGGGGCCGTGAGTTCTCCACGGGGCCTGCGCGCAAGGTTGGGCTGTGTTCCCCGGCGCTGCTCAGTGTCTCTCGTCCAGCTGCCTGATGCTGCTGCACAGAGATTCTTTCGTCAGCTAATATTGGACTCTCCTCAAAATCTAAGCACTTTCAGGAAAAAGCCTGGGTGTCTATCTTTCTCTGTTCCCACACGTCTCGGCCCTCTGTGCTGTCGTTCTTTGAGACGGATTCCGCGTCTCTGCCCTGCATCCTTCCCGGTTCTTGTGCGAACTGAACCACTGCAGTGCTGCCTTTCTGGGCTCACCTCGAGCATCCTCCTCCTCTGCCGTCCGCTGTTTTACTTAACCTCTCACGTTGATAAGATGGAGTTCAGGGATTTCCCACGTCAGCGTCAAGTTCAGTGAGATTTTTAATCTTTCGCTACCCTAGCTTGGAATCTCCTCCCCCACCGACCATCCAACTCCCCACAAAACTTCCATTTTCCTAGGAAACTTTCTTTTTTCCAAAATCAATGTGATTTGATATGCTCTACTTAATAAGAAAAAATGCTGTTTTTGACTAATTTATATTCATAAAATATATCATAGTCACAAGAGAAGAGATCTTTGTAACGAAAAGAGATTTATATTGGAGAGCTTATATTTTATATCAGAATATATTGTGGTCATTTACATTTGTTACGAAGTGGAAACGCTAATTCTCACACGTTTTACCCTTAATTTGGAAGCGTGTTCATTTTCTGTCGGTTGGCATCTTAATGGTCTGTGTGCTATGCAGTGAGGAGTGGTTTAGCTGTGTCTATTTTGCTCGCCACGCATGGTCATAGGAACAAGGATTTGTCGTCTCTGTAATGCATCATTCCGATATCACTGGTAAGGGAAGCCGACTTACGTCCTCCAACATCTTAAGGACACTTTTCCCATTATGAATTCTGCTGAAAATGGTTTGCCAGGTTTGGATGCAATTATACAGTGGTCTACATGGAGGAACTAAACAAGGATTTCAATTAATAATGTACTCTCAGGCCTGAGAGATATTACATTCTCCTGGATTCAGGGTTATCCATCACTGCCTGTGCTGCAGCCGCCTGCCCCCCCTTTGGCTCAGGTTCTGCGAGGGAGCGCCTTGGTCGACCCCAGGATGGGCAGCGCTCAACACAACAGTTTGCACTGCTGTATTTTCTCCTAAGGCCAATGAATTTACCTCTGAAGGCTACTGTGCTCATCTTACAGCAGTGTGATATTCCAGAGTTACACAAGGCATTCCCATGCATTGAAGTAACTTTTTTCTTTGAGAAAAGAGAGCAATTATCACTAATATTTTCCTTCCAAGTGTTCAGTTAGGACCTCAGGATCTCTCCAAATGACTGTGTATTTTCAATTAGCCGTGTCATCAGCCTATCATGTATCGCTATTTTTAAAAACAAACAGAACATCTTGATTCGTATAATCCGTGTGCCTCTGTCTGACTGAGATGACCATGTGAATGGATAAAGGAGTTCTATTTGGGAATATGGATCTGAAGATTTTTTTCTTCAGTGTGCCAAAAGTTATTTAAAATAATGTCTACTTTAAAAATATCCCCCTTCTGGTTTTGGCATTTGTGTTTCAGGTTGAAGAATGGAGTCCCCATAGGATACGTATCCTATAGCCAAGTAACTGCATTTATATTGTTATAAATTTTTGAGGTTGGAATCTCAAGTTTTTAAATTAAATAACTACAGTTAACTGCATTAAGTGTAGGGTTGAATTTGATCAAAAATAAGAAAAGCATTTATGACAACCCCTGTAAATGTTTAAATACTTTAGTTGTGTTTGTGAGCACTAAATTGTATTATAAGAAGCCAACATTGAGTAGACTGGTTCCTCTGGGACACATTTGACTTTTGGGAGATAAAAAAAAAATCTTGCATTAATGAAATTCTGTGAGTTTTGATTTAGTAGACAGTGCTTCTAGTATATGTATAGCAATTTTAAAGCATATATGTGTATAATTACTTGTAGAAACTGTTTAACTTTAATGGGGCATTTCTCGATCACATAATAGAAAAACTAACGGCTTTAATTAAGATTTATGAAGCATAGAGGTAATATATTCTGCTAAATTAGGTAGCCGTTAGGGGGTAGTGCACTTTTAGAGATGGATTTTCTATGTAGACATCGTGTGCTCTTTTGCTTTAAGATATGTAACACTCAGATCCCTTTCTCCACTATTAGGCAAAATGAAGCTTTGTCTTCTTTTTGAAACTTTTAATGAGGGGCGCAAAGTTAACTGTGGACAGATACAATTAAAAATTTCCTTAATCATTTATTGTAGGTGATAGCCACAGGAAACTGTTTTGAGGGAAAGAAAAAAAAATCTATGGTTTGATTTTTTAAAATGGCTAATTTGAAAGCAAATACTTAGAAATTGGTAGTAAAATTTCAATAGAACAGTTCATTTTAAAAGAAACAGCTTGGGCTAAATTAAACTATTTTGGCTCTCCCTGGTGAACTTTGAAATACAGATCTAGATTTTTTTTTTCTTTAAAGTTAGAATCAGCTTTGGAGGCCAAAGGCTGTTATGTTTATTTGTGGGCCAAACCAGGCCTATTGTGCTGTCTTGTTCTTTACTATGTTGGCAAGGTTTTCTTTCCCTTTTTTTTTGTAAGATTTATTTATTTTCATTACAAAGTCAGATATATAGAGAGGAGGAGAGACAGAGAGGAAGCTCTTCCATCCAATGGTTTACTCCCCAAGCGGCCGCAATGGCCGGAACTGAGCCAATTCGAAGCCAGAAGCCAGGAGCTCTTCCTGGTCTCCCATGTGGGTACAGGTTCCCAAGGCTTTGGGCCATCTTTGACTGCTTTTCCAGGCCACAAGCAGAGAGCTGGACGGGAAGTGGGGCTGCCGGGATTAGAACCGGTGCCCATGTGGGATCCCGGCATGGACAAGAGGAGGATTTTAACCACTACGCTATCATGCTGGGCTCTTTGGCAAGGTTTTCAACTGGATATTCATCGAGAGAATCAACTTTGATACACCGGATAAACTTTGTTATGAAAAATTACCCTTGGGCAATCCCAGCAGATGAGCTGGTAGGAGCTCAGCCTGCTAGTTACCCAGTTTCCCAGGCAAGGGAGGGAGGGTGTGGCCACTTTCCTTCTGCTTTGTGACCCCCTCAAGAGCTGCTCAATCACAGGAGTCTGGTACCACCCTGGAGCTTTCTGATTTTGCAGGGCTGAGGTGGGGCCATGGATTTGAGTTCCCAAGAAAGGCTGGCACTGCTGGCCCAGGGATTATATTCTTAGGACCATTGCTTGAGGGAAGAGAAGTGGGACTTAAAAGGGGAGGACAGAGAAGAGAGGGAGGACAGGGAGAGAAAGAGAAGGAGGAGAAGGAAGAGAACACAGTAGTAACAGACGTAAGACACTGGGAATAGGTTGTTTCCAGAAAGCCATGTGGTTGCTATGTTTTTTCTTTATGCTTTGAATAAAGGAGCAGCTGTTTTGAAGAGAGCACTGTTAGGTGGAGGGTCGTGAGGTACTCAGGGCAAAAGGGCCCTGTAATTACAGAACTAAAGACAATTGAATTCCTTGATGCAGCCTATAGGCCAATGATTCTCCATGGGTTCCTCTCATTCTGGCTTCTTAAAGACAGGCGGTTATGTCCATGTCCAGCAACACTGACCTATTCTTTCTTATGCCACTGCCATCTGGGTGGTCCTCAAACCAGGCAGCACAGGGAACAAAGTTAGAGCCCCTAGAGGAATTGAGATTTCTGGACACATCCTAGAGATGCAAATCAGGTAGCTCTGAGGTCTGGAGGACTTTGCGTCTTAAGCAGGTAGGCAGGCGATGCTGTTGTTTCAAGGGTCACAGTGAGCTCTGCTGACAGGCAGACATTCTGCATTGTGTAGGGCATTTCCTGCAGGAACCCTGCAAGCTGACTCTGCTGGGAAATTTCCTCCTGCAGCATTCTTGTCCAGCTGCAATCTCTTTCTTTCCCAATGGAAATCTTCATGCTGTTCTGCTACGGAATTTATGATGAAGTTTGGTAGTTGCTTCTCAAACCTTACATCCTATCTGCAAAGAATAGTGTTGAAAAAAATAATTCCCTTAAGTGATTTTTTTCCCCAGCTACAGAGTGCAAGATAAGGCCAGAATATGTCTTAGTTTTCTTTCTTCAGCCTCAATACTCTTTGCTAGCCATTTGGTAAACATTTAGCAGTCAATCTAAGAAGACACACACAAGGGTACTTCAAAAAGCAGATATAAAGCAGAATTAAAAGATGGGTTTATGTTGGTGCAAAGATTATTTTGAAATCCATGTGCAATTTTTACATATTTCACTAGATTTTGTTTCTTTATTTGAAAAGCAAAGTTACAGAACAGAAACAGAGAGAGAAAGAAAGACTTTCCCATGAGCTGGTTTGTATCCCAAATGGCTACAACAAGTGGGGCTGGGCCAGGCTTAAACCAGGATCCTAGAACTCCGTTCCTGTGTGGAGGCTCCTGTGTGGCAGCAGGGACTCAAGCATGTGGGCCATTCTCCGCTGCTTTCCCAGGGTATATTCACGGGGACCTGGATGGGAAGTGAAGCATCAAGGACTTGAGGAAGTACCATACAGAATGTTGATGATGCAGTCAGAAGCTCAACCTGCTGTATCACATTGGCCCCCTCGAACTATTTTTGCACCAAAAACCCCTCATTTTTGGAACATAATTAGAAATCCCATGTTTTATACTTACACATATGGGCTTTAGATATGCATCTATCGTAACTCATGTTTTACATATATATTCCATTTTGTGTATATGGAACGGAGATGTTTTATGTGAGTGTGTGAATTTGTGCATACATCTATGTTATGTATTTTCATATTACATTATATTTTTATATATATATATATATATGAATATGGATAGGAGCAGCTAGCTCAAAAGATGAATAACATTTCCTACTACCATCCAGACAATAGCCTTCATTTTGCATCCTTAGATTGTTCTGATTGGGGCACAATGAAGTTTGATGGGTACTCTGATGGAGTTGGGACAGAAAGCTGTGGGAGAAGAAGGGAAGGCATTAAATGCAGTGTTAATGTGGCAGAGGAGGTTGCACATAGTAGTGTTAGTACATAGACTCAAAAATTCTATGCTCAGCAGCAATATGGGATACTGAATTTAAAGTTATAAAAATACATTTAAAATATTTATTTTTTGGGGGGAAAGACAGATCAGATTTATGAATAGAAAGAGAGAAAAGAGAAAGATCTTCCATCCACTGATTCATTCCCCAAATGGCCACTGAGCCGGGCTGATCTGAAGCCAGGAGCTAGGAGCTTCTTCTGGGTCTCCTATACAGGTGCAAGGTCCTCAGGTTTTGGGCCATCATTTGGTAATTTCACAAGCCATAAGCAGGGAGCTGGATGGGAAGTAAAGCAGCCAGGACATGAATGAGCACTCATATGGGATCCCAGTGCGTGTAAGCTGAGGATTGAGCGACGGCCAGACCCAAAAATAATTTTCAAACAGAAGATTTCTAGAGTGAGTCTTCCTGCATGTGTGGAAACTGTTGGAAACTGTTGGTTTTAAATTCCCTGACTTTGACAGAAGGTGTGCCCGGAATTCTAAAGACATGGACTTTTTTATTTTTCAAAAAGATTTATCTATTTATATAAAAGGCAGAATTACAGAAAGAGGAGAGAGAGAGCAAACGATCTCCCATCTGCTGCTTCACTTTCCAAATGGACGCCATGGCCAGGGCCGGGCCAGTCTGAAGGCAGGAGCATGGAGTTTCTTCCTCATCTCCCACCTAGACGAGGGGCCCAAACACTTGGAGCATCTCCTGCTGCTTTCCCAAGTGCAGATGCAGGAAGTGGGATTGGAAATGTAGGAGCAGAGGCTGGAAGCAGTGCCCATATGGGATGGTGGCACTGCAGGCAGCAACTTGAGCACCGATGCCACAGTGCCAGTTCCAAGACGTGGACTTTTAATCCAAATGAAAAGATAAGATTATGAAATGTGAAACAGGTAGAGAAATTGAACTTTGTAATTCTGTCAGCATGTGATAAGAACTCTAGAAGTTCAAGGCAGAGAAAAGCTGCCTAGTAAAAAAACTTACCTGGTGAGAGTTGGGTCTAATTGGCTATTGAGAAAGGATTTGTGCCAAGCACAAAAGAGAGCAGTGGGCATCACAGAGGGGCAAGGACAGGGTGAACACAATACAGCAAAGCAGGTGGACACGAGACATGAGGAGGTGAGGCTTACATGAGAGTGCAGGGCAGATAATGCTGGCCAAGTAGGTTGCAGTTGGCTGCTGTATAAGGTGGCAGCATGGCAGCCTGGTGGCTGAAGTTCGTGCAGACGCCACGATTTCACATGGGTGTCAGTTTGTGTCCCGACTGCTTCACCTCCCCTCCAGCTCCCTGCTTGTGGCCTGGGAAAGCGGTTGAGGATGGCCCAAAGCCTTGGGATCCTGCACCCTCGTGGGAGACTCAGAAGAAGCTCATGGCTTCTGGCTTCGAATTGGCTCAGCTCTAGTCAGTGAGACCACTTGGGGAGTGAACTAGTGAATAGAAGATCTTTCCACCTGTCTCTCCTTCTTTCTGTGAACCTGCATCCCCAATAAAAATAAATTAACTAATAAATATAAAAAATAAAAGAATTTGACAGCCAGAAAGGAAGAAGCCTTCTGGGCTCGAATTAGGCACAACTGTCTTTGGTAGTTGTGGATAGCACAGTTCTGATGCCCACATTGTTGCGGTGAGTCAGCAAGTTTCTAAGATCAGCAGGCACCCTGGGACTATTGGTGTTGGTTCAGGCTGCTGGTGGTGTGTTTTGGAGTTGTTTGGGTTTGTCCTTGGCAGGTGACTGCAGTGTTTGCATTGTGAGGACTGAGAAGTGGATGGCAGAACACAAGGTCAGAGGCAAAGGCACTCAGCTTTCTGCTCTCCCTTCTCTTAGAAGCACAAACAGCCACCTCATTTCCATTGTTTGTTTTCTAGAAAATGAAGATGAAGTAGGCAGAGACAAGTGAAAATCATAGCGACAGTTTTATAAGAGCATTCGTTAAGGAAAACGATTCCTTTACTGTTGTTGTGGGCAGTCTCCTAGGATGTAGAAAGCATTGGCTTCCAATGGAATTTTCCTATCAGGAAAGAGTTTTATTATCTTGTTGCTGGATGGTGTGCTATTTGACCTGTGATTCTGAGTCTTTGTAATAAGGAATCCTACTTAGTATAATAGGTTCCTTTTAATTTTATTTAGTATGAGCTAATCTCCAATCCACACACTGTGGTATTGCTTCATTCAGGTGAAATAGGCGATTAGTACAGGTTAATGGCTATGTGTCATGTCAGTATGATATAGCAGAAAGTGTGTGGATTTTGGATTCAGCCAGACAAGGCCATTTGCTGCTCTCTGAGTATGTGGGTAAGGAACATGGAGCAGAAAACCAAGAGAAATAGACCCAAAGCAACCCTGAGCTGTTGACACGTGTACTCGTGTACCAGCCTGGACTCTGTAGTTACTCCGGGAATTTTTCAGACTACAACCTACGAATACCTTCAGGTGATATAAAAAGCCAGCGTTTCATTAATGAGGCTATGACCTAACCCATGTTATCATTTGGAGGAATGCAAAGTTTACTACATAGCTCATTTAAATGTAATTTCATATGCAACGTGATTCTGTTAATTATTTTCAGTAATAAGGGAGAGGGTCAGAAGAACTTCCCAGTGTTAGTGGGGTCTGGTGGTTTCTGACCTTAATGAAGCAGTGTCCCTGTCATTCTTGTCTGACATTTTTCTGCATGAGGAAGTTGGCAGATTTGGAGCAGATCACTTGCTAGCAGGAATTGCCTTGTCTGTGCTTAGGTATTTGCTCAAATTTATTTCTGCAAGGTCAAATCAGATCCTTTTCTGTATTTGGTTCTGCAAAGGGTCTGCTATGAGACACTGTTGTTGTTGGGTTATTCTGCCTCAGTTAGGCTGTGGCAATGACATGGATGCTCTCTATTTTTCCAACTTCAGTAGAAATAGCAACTTCCAGATTGGTACCTTAGCTACTAAGTGCTTCTGTATTTGGCAGGAGCATCAGAACCTTGTCATTTCCAGTTTAATGCTGTCAAGTATTCTTTCTAGCTCATGGGATGTAATACTTTGAATGCAGTTATTTCCATTGCGTTGTCAAGTGACTTGAATGACCATTTTCAAAAGCCACAGTTTTTCCGTATGGAATAGGGGAAACCTAAGAGTCCCACTGTCGACTTGTTGGAGGTGGAATGAAACATTCATGTCAAAGTATCTGACAGTGACTGATACATAGCAGACATTAAAAACAAACTCCTTTCCTCATACTTACATAATAGACTTGGATGTTAAATGGATTTTATTCTGACTTACTGTGAGTCTCTATTTAGGCTTCTAACAAATTGCTCCCTCAAAGCCTTACAGGGAAGGGTGTTCTATCCTTGCCATTTGTTTGTGGGAGGACATCTTGTCGGGTTGCTCGGATGGCACAACTCTTGAGTGCAGAATGAATAACCTGAGATTTCTGCAGCTATTAAACTCATTCTAGTTTTATTCTTCTTGTTATTTCCCTTATTGTCTGCAACAACAGGTTTCCCAACTGTCACGCTTATTCATCGAATCAATACATTTTTCTCCCAAAATAGAACACATTAGAACAATAAATTCGTGAAAACTGCTTACTTGCCCACATTTTCAAAAATCCAAAAACAAACAAAAAATACCTCTGAGTTTGTTGATCATCTATCAATAATCCATCTCTGGTCCCGGTATGGAATGATATGAGACTTCAAAGACCAAAGATTCTGGGAATAAGGACAAGAGGTTAAAAGAAGAAGAAGAAGAAGAAGAAGGTGAATAGATAGTGCCTAAATCTGAAAGAGGCTTCTAGGTCAGCCAGACTGCCATCTCGGATGATAAAATGATTTCACTGAGCCCAAGGGCACTCATGGGAAGCAGCCTGAGAAATGTTAATTTTTCTTCAGAAATTAAATATTCTTTGAAAACAGGTATGTTAAAGGTAGGTAGGCATGTAGATTTATAGGCAGATAGATTTTTCTATGTGGAATCATAATTGCAACATAGTGATGAAGAGGAGAAATTGCTTGGTTTGACTAATGCAGGAGAAGCCAGATTAAGCCCAGAGCTCACTAAATAGACAAGCGATTCAGCAATAAATCAGTGGGGCATGCAGAATGCAGAGCACAGGGGAATAGCACTGTATCACACAGCACGAGATAGCATCATAAAAGGCCAGAGCAGAGGGGCCATTAGAGAGTGCTTTTCCTTCCACATCATTTTATGAACGAGGAAACGGAGGCCTTGAGATGTGGTGTGGGTTTCCTGGGACCAGCAATTACTGCTGAAGTTGAAAAGAATCTAGTCTAGTATGGTGCCTTTGGGGTCTGCAGAGATGTGTAGGGGTCTGGGATGGCCAAATTCATCCTGTTATCTACTGATGAGGCTTTTAAAGATGTATTTATTTATTTGAAAGGTAGAGGAAGAGAGACCTTTCATCTGCAGGTTCACTCCCCTAGTAGAGGTTGAAGCCAAAATGTAGGAAGTCCATCTTCATCTCCCATGCAAGTGGCAGTGCCCAGCCAGGGGCACCTGCAGCTGCTTCTCTAGCAGGGAGCTAAGCAGCTGGGACGTGTACAGGGACTCTAAAACATGGAGATTTGGGAGGGGGAGAACAAGAGGGTCATTTTCATTGATAATTTTCAGTTTTCTGAGTAGCATTTATTTTCTAGTTTTCTTTTTTAAAAAACGTGTTTGAAGGGCAGACACACTCACACATACAGATGGAAACAGACAGACCGATAGATAGATGGAGATATTTTATATCCACTGGTTCACTCTACAAAAGCTCGCAACAGCTGAGACTGTGCCAAGAGCAAAGCTGGGAGCTGGTTTTTTGTTTGTTTGTTTTAAGATTTATTTCATTATTTGAAAGGTAGAGTTACAGAGAAGAGAGAGAGAGACTCTCATCTCTACTTCATTTTTCAAATGGCTGCAATGGTCAGGGCGGGGTCAGACTGAAGCCAGGAGCCAGGAGCTTATCCTGGGTCTCCCATGTGGATACAGGAGTCCCAGACACTTGGGCCATCTATTGTTGCTTTCTCAGGCTCATTTCAGGGAACTGGATGGGAAGTGGAGTAGTGGGAACTTGAACAGGCTCTCATACGAGATGCTGGCTTGGGAGGTGGAGCTTTACCCCTCAAACCACCATTCTGACCTGTGACCCATATCCATGGGCCATCACCTGATGCCTGTCAAGATGCATATTAGCAGGAAACTAGAATTGGTAGTGGAGTTGGGACTTAAAATCAGTCACTCCTATGTGGGATACAGGCATCTCAGGGGATGTTTTAGCTGCTGTGCCAAATACCCATCCATGAGAGGGAGCACAAAAGAATGACAGATCTACAAATATGAAGCATTGTGGTGCAGTGCAATGCCCATGAGCACAGATTTGAGTCCAAGCTGTCCCACTTCTGATCTAGCTCCCTGTGAATGCATCTCAGAGAACAGCAAAAGATGGCCCAAGTGCTTTAGCCTCTGCTATTCGTGTGGGAGACCAGGATGGATTTCGTAGGTCATGATTTCAGCTTTGATTTGGGGAGTGAGCCAGCAGATGGAAGGTTTCCCTGAGATTCTCTCTGTCGAATGCTGCCTTTGAAATTAAATAAAAAATCTTAAGAAAAAATGAGGGTACTTAAATTATGAAAAGGTGGAATTAAAATGTTTATTGCAAAAAATTTTGAAATCTGCAGATAGCATTTTTTAAAAAGATTTATTTATTTTTATTGGAAAAATCTTCAACCTGCTGGTTTACTCCCCAAGTGGCCACAATGGCTGGAGCAGAGCCCATCCGAATCCAGGAGCCAGGAGCTTCTTCCAGGTCTCCCGCGTAGGCGCAAGGTCCCTAGGTTTTGGGCTGTCCTCTATTGCTTTCTCAGGCTACAAGCAGGGAGCTGGATGGGAAGTGGAGCAAGGATGGACTCGAACTGGTTCCCATGTGGGCTCCTGGTGTGTGCAAGGTGAGGATTTAGCCACTAGGCTATCACACTGGTCCAGCAGATAGCATTTAAAAAGTAATGTCCATTTTCCATCAACTTTTTTGAAGACTCCTACTCATAAGTATGGACAGTAATAATCTTTCTTAATTGAACATTGTGGTTCTTGAACACAAGGGAAAAAACTTCACGTATTACGCACTTAAAAGAGCTCTAAGTTTATTTTCCTGTTGAGAGTCCAATGTGTTTAAACATAAAAATCCCCAACCAATTCATATATAAGTATCAAAGAATGACTTCTTTGACTCAATTCTTGCTTGCCAATGTGCCCTTTTACGAGATAGGGCTGTTTGTCATGGGGCGGAGCAGAATTAATTAACTGTGGAAAATGTACCTGGTATGGAAACTGTGAGCTCCAAAATGTTCCCACATAAAATACAGGAAAAGAAGTATGGATGAGCATAGAAATCATTATGATTTTTTTTTCTTCTTCAGAAGGTTTAAAAAAAATCTTTCCATCACACAAATCAAACAGTCTATCATACACTCAGTCTTCCCTTTTGACTGACACAGAAACGAGGGAGGAATGTGCTTCATTTCCACACCAATTGTGTGGTTTTGAAATTCAGTTCTCTTCAACCCCTGAACTCTGGCGAACATGTCACTCATGTGCCTAACAGGATGGCAGAACTTTTAACTGGAGAATCATGGAAGGGGAGAACTATATAATTTTGTAACTTGTGAAAGAATCAAAACAAGAGAAATAAAAACCACTTACAAAAATCTCTATGGAAGAAAATAATCCAGAAGAAATCACCCAAGACAGACAGATAAGTCTCAGCAGGCTTGGAGATGTCATCATCCATAAGCTGTGTGTTTGATGTTGATTCCCTTTGCTGTTTGATAAAACGAGTGCTTATGTAGAAACCTGCAGCATCAGGGTTAGTGATTATTTCAAAGACAGAACACACTAGATATGCAGCGATCTCTTCATGTAACTGCAATTTACATAATAAAAATTATAAAGATTCTGTTTACTCGTAATTTTTTCTTCTGGTTTTTGCAATGATAATGTGGCTGATAAAAACAACAATTTGAATTCTTCTGGTAACTAAATTAATTTGGAACTGTACAGAGTTTATGTTTGTTCCTGGCTATTTTCGCATCTGAACCACGTTTTTGGCCATCATTTAACTTTGGACAAAGAGTTTAAGTAGGGTATTGTTTTCTGGCCGATGAATAATAGAACTTTGTAAACAAACAAAAAAGTGCATTTTCCCAAAGATGAAGGATGTGGAGATGGAACTGGAACTTCTTTGTTCCCTGAAGCACTGGCCTGTGACCTGTGCACTGGGACTCTGCAACTAGATCCATCCATACCATCTTGAATTGGCTTTAGAAGCTGTATATCTGGTTCCCATCTCAGTCCTCCTAAATATTTCATCGGTTCCACAAGTAGTTTGTCTGGTTCCATGAAATAATAATTAAAAAAAATCAGATACAATAGACATTTCTATTTTCTCTCCTTTCTTTATTCTAAAATGTCAAATAACTGCCGTTGTATGACTGCCCCAACTTTCACTGCCCAGTTATTTTGATTGATCATTTCAATAGGCATATTTCTGTGTGTATCATCTTTCTCGTGATAAAGAACCACAGTTCTTTTGCCAGAAATCATGTCACAATAGCAACAAACCTGTATTCATGTTTTTTCACTGTGTTACAAAAGAGAAGTGATGAACTTGGCAACTACAATTGTAAAAAGTAGTTGACGTGGACAATTCTAGGATTTTTTGGTAAACATTTCTAAATCCAAATACAAGATGATAATTTTCATATAATAGGAGATATTGGGTGGTCAAATCTTTATAAAGTGCCTGTAAAAGCAGCAGATGCTGAACAAATAATGGTCTGAGGCTGTGGAACCAGACCGACTAGATGGAGATGCTGACCCCACCTTTGATTAACTGTTACTCTGTAGTCAATTAGTTTATTTCTCTTTGCTTCATTCCTATATCTATAAAATAGTTGATAATCATTATTCTTATAAGATCATTGTGAAAGGCACGTGAGCTTACACTTGTACAGTATTTAGAGCAGGAATTGGCTTAGCTACTTGTTGCTGCTACTGCTGTAATTCCTTCTGCTCTTACAGCACAATGCCAATACCAGATTCCTCAGTAAGTGGAAACCAGAGCATGGAGAGTCTTGTCAGATAGTTATGTTTTAAGAACTGATCGAGGTGAGTACTTTAATTTGTGTGCCTGATCAGACTGAGTTTTGGTGTCATGTGGATGTAGAGATCTATCAAACAAATAAATCAAAAGGCAGCACTTAGCCTCCTGTTTGGGCAAGAAAGGACTCTAACTTGAAATTGCATATTCCTAGGGGATGTTACAAAGGTGCATGCTTTAGTGAAATACATATGCCCATATAACATCAACTGACAAATGGTGAATTAAAACATTCCTGCAACTGTGTTCTTCTTTGAGCCAGATCTCATTAGCCTTAGCCTTAATAACATCAGTGCTCACCTATTCCTTGAGGAGGACTGTGAAAGTAATATTGGTAAAAAGTTTCCAGAGGTACAATAGCCATGCAAAATAGTATTGTTATTTGTAAATTACATTGCAAATCTATGCCCAAGGCAATAAATAAATTATACTAACTAGATGGGAAACTAGGTTCTGGTTTTAGATACTTAAAATATAAAGGTATGAGAAAAATTAAAGGGAGAATTCAAATGGAAGATGTAGTTTATAATATCAAACAGGTTTTAATTAAATAGCACGTTGACTACATTTTGTGGGCTTTGTGACACTTTCCCCATGGGGTAAAGTATTCTCACTTGTATTTTATTTGCGGAGAAATGAATCTTTACCTTTACTAATTCAACAGGTATTTTGATGTTTTGAAATGAAGAGATAAATAAAAGAGATATTGAGCTGATTTATGGGACTCTCAATCCTAAACATTTTTCCTTTTTAAATATAATGGTATGACGTACGGATTATAAAAATTCTTACATAGGGATATAATTGGGAAGACGAGGACACAAACGTCTGAATTAACATAGATTTTCATCCAAAGATACAAAATTGTCAGAGTGTTCTTAACATTTTTTTCTGATTGGGTAATTAAAAGTTTTTAAATTATTAAATAGCATACACGAATATTAAAGATGAATCATTCATTTGCTCGTTTCTTCATTCAGCTAGTCTTCTGCAAGTGCTATGGAAACGAAGCAGCAGATACTATGGCAGTGGCTATTAATGAACAAAATTGAGAAAGCTGCCTGGCTCCATGAAGACTCTTCTCTTGAGGAGTGTCGGATAAGAATGATATTCCAAATAGCTAATGTCTAGAGTCTGGGCACAGACAGGGTACCAGACAGGGCACCAGCAGATATGCTCAGGCCTCTTGGGAATACCTGCATCTGAGCATGGTGTGTTCGAGACTTTGGGTGAGGTGCAGAGGTAAAGAGGGAAAGCTAAATGTATGCCTCATGCCCTCAAGAAGCTTATGGTTTAATAAAGAAGGAGAATCATGTACATTCATGTATATTCATATATATATGAATAAAGAACAGAGACTAGAATTTCAGCACCCTTATTTTTATGGAATCCTTTTCTCTGGAGTTTTGAAGAAACCAAACATTAGATTCTATCATCATCTGGTGCAGCCCATCCTTAAATCTTCAGCTCCGCACAATTCAATCACCTGCATCATTCTAAAGCATTAAACTTGAGGGGTAATGACATCCATCTCGGGGATAATGGAACCATACATTTAGTAATGATTCAGTATGTGGCCTCCAGGCAGGTACAGACACAAACCAGCTAAGACAGATGGTCATTGCTCCGATTTTTAAAGATTTCTAGGACCTCTAATCCATAAGCTCTGCCGGTCAAATCTTCCAATATTTAATGACATTCTTGTGTCTATTACTGTCAAAAAGGTGTCCTTTGTGTTTTCCCCATTTTCTCTCTGATAATTTGTGAAAATACCAGAGAGCCAGTTGGCATCATTTTCGTAAGATCCTTTTACACTTCATTCTATGTCACTTCTTCAGGTGAAATAACTTCCATTTCTTTTGTCTTTTCCTCCTAGCAACTATTTTTCATTCTGTTAGTGCTGTTTAACACTGTTCATTTTCAGTCCCTTCATGTTTTCAGATGTGGCTGTGTAATGCTAGGCTGCATGGGACACTTAAATGCGATGAGGGAAAGGATGACTGCAGCTGCTGGAAGCCCAGGTGTTAACTCCCATGATCTTCAGCGACACGCTAGGGATATAATTTTTCATCAGCAATGTGATTACAGGACAGTGCCCATTCTCTTCCTTTGGCATCAGTCCAGGATTTCTCTAATTTCCTATTCTGCTTGCCTGAATTAAACTTCATTTTGTTTCTTACAAACAGATAGTTAAATTTTTGAAATCTGTTCTGAAATCTATTACCACATTTAATTGTTAGAGCATTTCTCTATCACTTCAATAACCGATAACAGGCTAGTTAATGGACTCAAGTGCCTCATTAGCACAAATAAATCATATTCTCTAAGCAGGAATTCATACATACATGCATATGCATTTAGAATAATTGGGATTTGGAGTGGGGGTGACAATCTGGCCAGGTCTAATGAATTGAAAGTAAATATGATCAATTTTTGTAAAATAATTTTTATTTATTTTTAATTTGGGAGACGGAGAGTTCTTTCTTCCATTGGTTCACTGTCAAATCCCACACAGAGAGGACTGGGCCAGGTCAAAGCCAAGATCCTGGAATGAATCCTGACCTGCCACACGGATAGCAGGGACCCAGGTACACAAGACACTCAGGGTGCACACTGTCAGAAAGCTGGAATGGGAAGCAGAGTCAGGGCTGGAATTCACACACTCTAGGTGTAGGATGCAGCATCCCAAACTCCTGATCACATTGCCAGACACCTGCCCCTACCTGAATTAGGATACAATGACATTATTGTCCTTGAATTGACTTTAAACGGTCTCCTAATCTTGAGCTAATATATAATTGTGACCATTAATTCTTATTTTTTGTATTATTAGCAGAACACACAGGAAGTATGAGAAGTTGGGTTGCTAGGTACTTATCCTGCAATGTAAGTGAAGATTTGAAATACAAAGAGTAGTTTTAGAGAAGGAGAAAGAGGGAGACAGAAAGAAAGAGGAAAAGAGAGAGAGAAAGAAAAAAAAAAAGAGGAGGCAACATAAGCCAGTTGTCAGTTGCTTGAGTTTCAGATTTTTGGGGTAGAATGTCCAACCCATGAGACGCAACGCAGCCTACAGTGTTTGTGTGTGTGATCATTTCTGTGTTATTGAGTATTGTGGAATTGTTTCATTTCTTTAGTCAGCATTAGAAAGTGAGAAATACTTGTCTGAAGGACAGGCACTGTTCTTACTGCATCCCTTCATCCATTCATTCATTCTAGCTACACACAGTGTGCTAGGCTTTTTAAAATTTTATTTTATTTTATTAATTTCATTGCATTATGTGACACTTTTTTTTATGCACTGGGATTCCCCCCGCCCCTCCCAAAACCCTCTCCCACCCCACGGTGGATTGCTCCACCTTGTTGCATTTCCATAGTTCAAATTCAGTTGAGATTCTTTCATTGGAGGTTTTGACCAATCATAAAGTCAAGCATCTTGTTGTCCTGGTAAATTCAATGGCTTCTTGGTGAGACCATCTCTGGTCTGAAGGTAGAACCAGCAGAGTATCATCCCAATCAGGTAAAAAACCCAACATAATATTTACAACCATTTACGACATTATGGAATTAATTGACATGGTATTGATTAACCAATATGTTACTAGGGAAATGCAGGCTCTCCACCACAACCTGTGACTTCTTCATAGACATTTCAATTTTGGTTTATATTCAACCATGTTCTATATACCTTAAAATGGCTATAGATTGCTATTCAGCTGTCTCATGTCTATTTTAATTTTAGTCTTTAGCATTTTATAGCATTGAAGCATGATTTTGCTGAACCTGGTTGTTTTTCGGGTAGTCTAACTCTATAACTTTAACAGGACATATGTCAACAGTTTAGGTGAACGTTTTTGGGAGGGGTGTGCAGAGAAATCTTTATCACCCCAGAGAGGAGTAACTGATCTTTGTGTCCCACCCAGTGAGTTACAAGTGCATCCCGGCTGACCACTTCCTGTCTGTTTCTAAGCCATCCTAGTTGTTCTCTATCTATTCTAGTTTGTTTGTTCATTTGTTTGTTTGTTTTGAGGGGTTTCTGGAGCGATCCTGATGGTCCTTACGAAAGAGGGTGGGGACCCAAAGTTGGAAGCAGGCAAGGGCCAGAGAAAGCTCCTCTCTCTAGTTCCGAAGGAAGTTTACTGTTCTTCTGTTTCTGCGGACTGCTCAGGGATCCTGGTTGTGGTTCCGATGACCCTGGATCCTGCAAGGCAGGAATTTGTAAGACATGATCCTTCAATATTTCACTTTGTGATAGATGAAATTGAGGCTCAGAAAGATCAAGAAAAGTCCCAAGACTGCAGAGCAACCAGAGTTACTTCATGTTCAAACTGTGCGCTGAGCAACCTTTTATTTTTTGCCTCACAGAAGTACATCTATAAATCATTTGTATTATTTTTACCTAAGTTTGTCATATGTAGCAGGTGAGCAAAACAAGACCTTAAATACGTATATTGACAGTGAGAACTCTGGAAGAAAATGACTACAAGCCATGGAGGGGGAAGGCTCTTGAAAGTAGGTGGGCCACATGCCTCTTGTGGGTGTGCATCTGGATGGAGGCTTTGTGAAAGCCGCTCTGCGATGGAGGCATTTCGAGGTAAGAGGTGGAACTATCTGGAATTGTGGCTGCTTCTGGCAGACAGAGGAAGGGAAGCATGTACTAGCATTGTGCACTCCTGGGACCTCCAGTTTCCTTTAGTGGATGCTGAGCACTGCTTGAGTTTAAATAGTATCCAGTTTTACACGATAAATGGAAATACAATAGGCCGTTTCTTCTTTCAAGGTTCTCTCTTGAAAGCTTTTTTTTAAAAACTTCACCCCTTTCTCTAATTCTGTGGCCTTCATTTTCCTCTTTTATTCTTTCCACTTTTCCTGCACTTCCTTTTCTTCAGTTTTTTTTTGGGGGGATTTAACCCGATTTGCTGCTTTCTTTTTCTTTTGTTCTGTTTTTCCTTCCTCTCTGTTTTCCTCCTTTTATTCTGTCCCCCTCTCCCATTCCATGTCCCCATCAACTTTTTTTCTTTCATTTCTCCCTCATTTCCTCATGGTTGATATTCCTTGCACAGCCCTGTCTGGGTCCCTTGACCTCACAAGAAGCTCTCTGACAAAACATTTAAGAAAAACAAGGTATTATGCATTATCCTACACATTCTGCAATCGCCCCAGCAATTTAGTAACTACAGTCCAATTTAAACCAGGCCTCAAGGCAACAAAAATTGCACCAAATGCCAACTAATTTACCAAACTTAGAAAGGAGGAATATTTGGGAGTCTGTTCCCTTCAAGCCATCTGATTCATATTATTGACTCATTTAGAAAACAGAAAGTGAACAGAGACAAGTTTTTAAGGAGTTTGGTTTCATGCAAATGACTTGCAATTGCAGCCCATTATTTTTATACCACGACTTCATTAGTCATATCCCTGTCAAACCTGTGACCAGTGTCAAATGTGTTCAAAGAGCACACCAGGGCTGGCATGGAACTCATCAGCCTGTGTCAAAGGTCGCTCTCATTAAGGAGTCAAAATGAAAACTTTCAGTGTCTCTAACACATCGCATAGCTCTCTGTGCTACTCCCACCCCCACTCCCAAAACCCAGGGCTGGCTAAGCACCTCCAGCTCCCCAGACATTCAAATAAGATCAAGATGACAGGGCAAGAAAATGAATAGGGTTCTTACCCGGCTGGACCTCATAATCTGGGACTGATTGAAACAACCAGAAAGCTGTTTGCCAGGTCTTATAACACCATTTCCTGAGGTTAAACATAACATCTCGAAATGAAGCAATTAGGGGTTTCTCTAAAACAGAAGTCTTCACTAATTTAAAAAAAAAGGCCAAAAGAAAGAAAGAAGAAAATCAGGACAATCAGGGGGTGCTGACTGGTCCGTTAGGCAGGATTGCATAGGAGAGGTACTTGACCTTCCTCTTTGCCACTTGGGAGGTCAACTTTCCATTCTGAGAGTACTAGAAGAAGAAGTTATACCAATGCTATAGAGATGAATTTCAAGGAATTTGAGACCATCAAATAATAAGGACAGAACTCTTTGCTGGAACTCAGTTGTAGAACCTCAGAATAAGATTCCGTGGTTCTCTTACTGTTTTGTTTTGAATGCCAGTCTGAAGACCTGTGTGTGAACCGACTGTAGCCGCCGTGCCATTTGGCCAGGTGGGATCTCCAAAGGGGTCACTCTTCAGAATCTTCAAAGCACATGTTGGTGTTTGTGTTAGATTTGAAACCAAGAGACTTGACTTGTGGATTACGTCCCATCAGCACTGTATCTGAGTGTCACATAGCTTTGAGACTGACTGACAGATAACTTCAGTACCACATCGGTTACATGTCAAGGAGGACTCTAGCTGTCAACAGGACAGTTCACAAAAGCAGCAAAAGCAAAACACAGTTTAGCCATAGGAAATGTGGAAAATCAGTGACTCTCTGTTGTATTTCAGAGAGCATGGACTCCTGCTCTCAAATGTTGGTCGTTGGGCAGCTTGATACCATTCTGTGGCAGGCTGTGCCTTCATCTCTGTTCTCTGACTCACTGACCTTGCTGCTCACACTTCACCAAGACTCTCTTCTGGCCTCCCTGCACTGCCTTTTCAGGAAAATGGAATTATGCAAAAGCATGGTCTCATTCTTGCTTTCCAAAACTCTACCGCTGAAACTTTGTAGCCCCACCTTCCATTATTTTGAAGTAGGGATATTCTGAGAGTACATTTCTTTCACACGTTTATTTATAGGTATTTGGTGTATGCCTTCATGTTGAGCTAACCAAAAGTGAGCAAGACTGTGAGTGGTCTACTAAAGGCATCCTTGGGTATTATGGTGTGACAGTAGCAGTATTACATTTGTAACTCACATGAATATATTCATGTTCCAGACCACAAGTATGACTTTCTCCTTCCACATTCACCATAAGGTCCATGCAGCAATTTCTGCACTACAGAGTATAAGAAAATATTCTACTAATCAAGGGGTGTGCCTCCCTCACTAAGAGTAGCACTCAGATATTTTTTGCCTATTAAATGGAATTCTGACCCTGGATCCCAGTTTGAATGCCGTTGAGGGTTACAGTTGACTCACAGTGGGCTCCATGCTCTGTGTTTTGCTGAGAGGGACACCTCAAATCAAGAACTAAGTTTCAACTCAAATCCTTTCCTGAGTAGCAGAAGATGGATATGAAAAGTCAGAAGAGATGGTTGAGTTGTACTAATGCTCACTGAAACTTTACACAGCATCGCTTTACAGGCTGAACACAGTCTGTGTCTCCTCTCCTGGGAGGCTGTCTGAAAGACCAGTTACTTTGGAGCATCACTGAGCCCTAACTTGTGGATGGATGTTAGAATATCACAGATTCCTGACATTTTTTAGTCTGGGTCAGGAAGAATTCAAGGGCTTTCCCTTATGAAGGGCTACTTTGTGCATTCTTGTCTGTTGGGGAAGTTAACAGTAATGGCTTTGCTCCTGGGGTCCTAGAGCTCACCCTCCACCTGTGGCCTGTCGGTTTCCCAATGGTCAAGCATCATATCCTTGTTGTGAATCTGTGATGGATGCTCTTGGCCTAGGGGCCTCTGCCTCACCCCTTCAGGAAACAGGAGGGCCAGAGAGATAGCGCGCAAGTTTTCTTTCACAGTCCCTGTTTCCTAACTCTAATCACCTTCTGCTGTGGGAAAGAGATGAGATGAGGCCTAAAAACAGATCATTGTCCGCCTTCTAGATTAATGCAGAGAAAGCGGTATTGTCCGTTGAATGGATAAATCTTCCTGCTGTCACTCAAAACCTAAATTCAACGCTACTTCATTTCTAAGAGGCTTATCTTCCTTGAATAGACCCTTGCAGCTCAAGTTAAGAGGCGATGTAATGAAGCGTGTTTTTTTCTGAAGTGAGGAACCTGCTGCAGAGAAGGGGAGGACTGTGCAGCTGTTCTAAAGGGGCGCTGCAGACTCTCGAAAGACTTGTCACTTATCTGGTCTTGCATGACATCAAATGATAGAAGATCAAGTTCAAAATCTGCTAGAGCCATTCAAAAGGGTTTCTTCATCTGTTAATTAAATAATGGTTATTAACATTCAGTGTTGTGCAGCTGGTATTCCTATCAAATATTATGGGGAAAATATTATAGGAGCTTTCATCACTTCGCTTTCAATCTGTGTTTATTAGGAGGCAAATAGCTTGGGAAATGGCAATGGTTTTACCCGAATCCGAAAGTTAATATTGATGCCATAATATGTAGTTAAATGAAAGAGCAGCTAGACAGGTTGGTGTTAGGCAGATGGATAAATTCAAAGTGACATGCTGAGATCATTGAAGAGTATACCCTTTGTGCATGCTTGTAATTAATTCAGCAGTCCCCACAATGTGGGCTCACTGACTTCTGGAATGCTAAATACATGCAACACGCACACATATACAATTACTATAAATAATTGGTTATTTATTTGGGTCTAACTCTGACTACTGTATTACGCGGGAGTTTAATTTGAACTTTGGAATAGACGTCAAGGTTTTCATCACTGCAATAAATTTCACTGGATAAGGATAATTTTAGCAACATTTCATCATTTACTGGGTTTTAGTTTGTGTGTACAAGTTACAAAACTACTTTAAAATGTCTGGTTTTATTAGTCGTTGTGTAATTAAATGGCACCACATTTAAGCTTAGAGCTGCAAAGGAAGGCTGTATCCCTCAGGAAAAAAAGTGGTTTGGAAAGGTGTTAAAGCCTGAATAAAAAACCTGTGTTATATGGTAATTTCCTTAAGAAAGTATCAGGAATTTGATCACTGATGAAGTACTGAGAAGTTTTTAATTCCCTTTGGGTTCCTAGAGTCAGAGGAAATATTGACAGTAATATGTTTTAAAGCACATTTTTAGAATATTTTAAAAATTTACTTTATGATGTCATGTGCATACCATACTTAAACCTTTAAGCTGTCACAAGCAATTTTATACATGCTGTATGACTTGCAGTCCCATTTATTTGTAACAGTTAATTATCAAGCTTCTTGATATTTATGCTAATCAACACCGTGTTAGAAAGCAGCATGCATCTTCCTTCGTGTGAAGCAGAGCTCTGATTGCTTTGTCACGTATGATTTATTCATCCTCATTTGGTTAGGGCCTATTGCTGTTGGCCTACAAGTCAAAACCCTTAGTCATCCACTTTCCCCTCTTCTTCAGTTAGCATCTGGTTTGTTAACATCAGCTGTATTGATTGCCTTGAAGTTTACTATTCTCATCACCTCTAAGTGCTCTGTAGAAATAAGAAGAAAAAAGATTTCCAGAAGATGGGTGCCGGATCGGAGAAGAAATGAAAGTTCATGCAAAATACAAACACAAATCTGTGTGTTGTTCCAAGTTGTCCAATCTTATTTTTTTCAAGATTAATTTTGGGCCTGGCGCAGTGGCCTAGTGGCTAAAGTCCTTGCCTTGAATGTGCTGGGATCTCATACGGCCGTCGATTCTAATCCCGGCAGCTCCACTTCCCATCCAGCTCCCTGCTCGTGGCCTGGGAAAGCAGTCGAGGACAGTCCAAAGCTTTGGGACTCTGCACCGTGTGGGAGACCGGAAGAGGCTCCTGGCTTCTGGCTTTGGATCGGCGCAGCATCGGCTGTTGCAGTCACTTGGGGAGTGAACCATCGGATGGAAGATCTTCCTCTCTGTCTCTCTGCCTCTCTGTATAACTGACTTTGTAATTAAAAAAAATTATTAAAAAAAGACATTTTATTTTTATTAAAAAGTCGGATATATAGAGAGGAGGAGAGACAGAGAGGAAGATCTTCCATCCATTGATTCACTTCCCAAGTGCCTGCAACGGCCTGAGCTGTGCCAATCCAAAGCCAGGAGTCAGGAGCCTCTTCCGGGTCTCCCACAGAGGTACAGGGTCCCAAGGTTTTGGGCCGTCCTTGACTGTTTTCCCAGGCCACAAGCAGGGAGCTGGATGGGAAGCAGGGATGACGGCATTAGAACCAGCACCCATATGGGATCCTGGCGCAAACAAGGCAAGGTCTTTAGCCACTAGGCTACTGCGCTTGGTCCCAAAGTTGCCCAGTTTTAAAGAAAATCCCTTGTCCATGGCTGTACACTCAGTTGGATTATTTGAGCCTCTGGGCACTGTCTATTCATTCATTCATTTATTCAAATATTGCCCAAGACTGGAGTTTGTTAACCACAGTGTGTCTGTCTGGCACTGTAGTGAGGATGACCCATGGAAGAACCAACTTTGTGGCATCCAAGCCAGTCATCTTATAAATTCACTTCAGGAGGGCTTGAAGGAGAGAACGTTGAGTGGCTGCTGTAGATTTGTCTTTACTAATTGGAAAGCAACTTCAAGTGACTATTTTACTCAGTGACATTGCTCTTCCGCCCAGCATCTCTGATGAAATGAGCACTTTCCTCTTTGCTAGGCAATAGACTAAGTCATCCACATGTTCAGGCATTTCATCCTCACAATAACTTTGTGAAACATGTGGCTACTCTTTTCTGTACATCTTTTTTTTTTATTAATTATTATGCATTATGTGACAGTTTCATAGGCTCTGGGAATCCCCCCACCCCTCCCCACGCCCCTCCCCCTGGTGGATTCCTCCACCTTGATGCAGTATTACAGTTCAAATTCCATCAAGATCCTTTCCTTGCAAACATATACCAAGCATAGAATCCAGCTACTTATTGTCCAGATGGGTTGAATAGTTTCTTGGGGAGACCATTTCTGGTCCAAAGTTAGAGCTGGTAGAATATCATCCCAGTCAATTAAGAGTCCCAATATAACATTAACAGCAATTTGTAACATTATGGAATTGACATGGTTTTGCGTAACCAGTATGTTAAAAAAAAAAAAAACAAACGAAAACCCCTCATAGCAAACAAACAATCATACAAACTAAAAAAACCTAAAATAAATAGACAAACAACAAAAAGTAGAGTTTGGAATCTGACAGGAAAGAGCTGGCATGGATTGGCTCATGCCTTGCTGGGTAGGACACGAAGATTAGTCACTCTTCTGTACATCTTTTTAACTGGTGAGGAAACAATGGCTTGGAAGCACTAATAATCTGCTTGCAGTCACATGCGTTAGAACCAAGGTTCAAACCTGGAAAGTCTTGCTCAGAGCTCATCCTCTCAGCTGGATACTAAGGAAGCTTTAGAAAGTTAAGAAGTTGAGATAATCTTGCCCAGGCTAATGTTGTGTCTATACAACATCCAAATTGTTGATTGGATTTTATATTAACTTCAAACCCTCAACTTGTGGATGACATCTGTCACTTGTGTGTGTTTGTGTTTGTGTGTGATACATCTCTTAGAAAACAGACAATGAAGTGCTGTGTGGATCTTGGATGAATCACTTGACCCTCCCAAATTCCAGGGAAATATCTGCCTCCCTGACCCATACCCACTGCCACAGTGCTTGGAGCAGACTGTGTCCTATTACAATCACAGGTGATATAGACTAATGAGGCTGGACCAGAGGCGTCATTAATGCCTGACTGGTTGGGACTTCATTGTTTGTCGCCAGTTGTGGAGGAAGTTGAGGAAGGCCATGTTTAATTGTAAAATACACAAAAGCTCCTGATCTTGGGCTGAGTGGAAATTCTTTCTTCCTTTTTTATTTATTTATTTTGATAGTCACACTGTACTAAGGCTTCTCTGGGGCCTGGGGTGCATTTCATCTTCAACTATGAATTACAAAGATTTTTTATTGTCTTCTGTCACAACATGGAGTCCTTTTATTGTGTTTTTTGATGCGTTAAATATGTTTTTATGGCCCTCTATGTCTACTGTGCCTACCATACTGTTGGTACTTAATAAACGCTAAATAATAATAATATATGTGCATATGAGATTTGTGGAAAGGAATGACATACTGTTTTAGGGATGGGAGATTGTTCTTCTGGTGCCCAGGGAAAACATACAGATGAGCGCGTTACGGGGAATAGATTAGAAGGAGCCATCAATAGCAATGTCATCTCCCTAAAATACGATGTGGCTCTGTCAGTACAAATCACAAACCCCATCTCCTAATCACATCAGTGTACAGGTCTAATGTATAAAGTTGAATTCCTGGATTAATGCAAGTGGGTAAACAAGTATCTTTGAATTTCACAAATTAACAAGTGATGCAGTCTTTCCTTGCAGATCAATAAATTTGTACAGTTTACAGGGAAATGCTAGGGTGAGCTCTAGATTGTTTTCTTGTTAACTGTTTAGGAAGTGTGCGTCTGGAGGTTCTACCAGCACTGGGCTTTACTGCCCGGGTGAAGGTGGGTGGGAGGCCCCAGGCGCCCTCTTGTACCGTTTTCCTTTATCTGCTATCTATGTTTGCGAGGAGACACCTGCATCCGCGCAGTTCCTCCAGTTGGCATACGCATCATTTCTTTGGCCCCCTTCCTTTTGCAGCTGGATGTGGCCCGGAATATCAGCTCTGTTGGGTGACGCCAAAAAAGCGCGGTACAGAGGTGTTTGTGTAAGATAAAAACGGGACAGCGTGGCATCCCCCGGCCGCCTCATCTGCTCCCAAGAGTCTCCGGGATGAGCTCACTAGCAGGAAGCCCGGCAGCCCAGATTTCGGATCTGTCTTCCTTTTCGGAGAGACAGCAGCGGGATTCTCTGCCGGGCTGCCAGGAGTCTGACTTTTTCTGTCCCTGAGGGATGACTTTCTTGGATCTGTTTTTTCCCAGAGGGCGTATCTTCCCTGCAGGAGAGAGAGAGAGAGAGAGAGAGAGAGAGAGAGAGAGAGAGAGAACATTAACTGTTCTTTCTGAAAAACACTTGCTTTCTTTCCAACGCCCTGCTTTCAGAAGCCATATTTTGATGGAGTCAGATTCAGGTGGAGCTTTCTGATGGGCTGCAACATTTTTTTTTTAATGAGTTTTATGTTTATGTTTTGAGAAGCCTTTGTGAATACATAAACTAGGAGTAGCAACAGGTAAATACATTTTTTCTCTTGTAACAAAAGCCAAGTGTAAGTTTTTTACAGGTTAAAAGGGTCTGCTCTTTTCTTTTTGACCTTGATTTCTTCGTGATAGTCCGCCTTGTCCCTGCTTGGTCGTATTATTCCCTGACCCATCCAATTACCATTTCTATCAGCGCTTCGGAAAGATTATGCTTTTTGGGTGTTCTGTAGATGTCTTTCCAGTGGCTTCACTTGATGAATGTGACAAGTTTTGTGTTTTCTCCCTCCCCTCACTGAATTGAAAAGTGTTTTTTTTTTTTTAATAAATACAGGCCAATAAGTGCCCAAAGGCAGTGTTTCAATGGCTGCTAAGTCTTTCAAGGTTAGGACTTAACCTCCGTTCTCCCTAATTCAGCTCCAACCTTCAGTCTGAAGCCAATCAAGAATATCAGATGATACTTAAACAATGAAGGATTTCTGATATTCAGGTACTGCCTCTGTTCAATAGGATTGCAAATTCTTTGTGTGAAGAAAGTCGGTTTTGCTCTAAAGTACTGTCACAAAAAGTGAAATTACCATTTGCTTGGAATGATGCCATTCATCATTGTCAGAATACTAAGCATTGTAAGTAGCTAGGCCTCTCCAAATTAATGCCTTGTTTTGCATCGACTAAATTTCCCAAATCCTTGAGGATGGGTCATACGAAACTCATCTCACTGTTTTAATTTATCAATCCGGTGTGAGTTCCATGAACGAGAGCTTCGTTCAGTCCTAGCTCTTTTATTTACAGTCTAATTCTAAAAGAAAAGGAAATAAGATATGAAAATAAGTTGGAAAGTAAGATAAATCTCTCAGTGAAATCGCGAGATCTCCTCAGTGCTGTAGCTAACCCTCCATAATTCATTTGTAGGTCAGCTCAAGGGATTAGCCATGACGTATTTGGAAATTCATTTATTTTTATTTTATTTTGCTGTTTCTTATGCATAAGGGTAATGCTGTCCCCAAGGCTTTTCAGGTAGCCCTCAAATCTTGACAACATTTGCTGTCTCTGAGGCCTAAGCCAAAATTAATTTTCAAATAAACAGCATAAAAATGTATGGAGTTGTATAAATTTGAATACAAAATGCATTTGTTTTGTTTGCTTACATACATACATACAGACTGTCTGTTCAGCCAAAAACCGTAATATGACATTGAAATTAATGGCCAGATGCACATCATGAAAGTCAAAAAACTTTCTCTTGAGTTAAAAAATGTGGAGCATGCAGCGATTTCTTTTATTTCCATTTCAATGTGGCCTTTAACATATCTTCATGAGATTTGTTTTAATTGTTCATTTTCCTTGGAAGGAAATTAAAACTCTACGATAAGGAACACTGCCGGTTTGGAAGCTCTGTGGCTTTCAGGAGGTTAAAAGATTTTGTTGTCTTGGGAGATATGGTGGTATTTCCCTAATGAAAGTTAAGGAGAGAAAAACCCCAAGGCTTGATTTTCTCCGTCTGATAAAAGAGAAGAGGCAGTGTAGTGTGAGGAAGTGGAGGCAGCCAGGCGAGACCTAGGTGAGGGCTTCTCTTCTGGAGGCTGCAGCAGAGGATTCTTTAGCTCCCTGCAGGTTGTTCTGGAGGGAGGGAGGTGGGCTGACTGTGCTGTGCTGCTGGGAAGGCAGAGCTATGTTTATTCCTCACCCACGGCCAGCTCACAGGGAGCCCAAGGAACACGGACGTTATCCCACCTGCCTGCCCAAGGCGGCAGACTTCTACATGGGCTTTAAATGTACCTCCACCAGGGGGCTTTGTACATTTACTATTTGCTTGTTTAGAAGATGTTTCTTCAATGTATTAAGAAATGAACTTTTGCAGAAAGACATGTGGGAGGTGCATCCCTGACCCTTTTGAATCGATTTTCTGGGAAACAGAAGCAGCCCTGCATCCTTTGGCCTGTAGCCTCTGACACGGTAGAGGTCTGTGAATGCTGAATGACAAGGGCCAGGTTGGGGCAGGAGTTGGCGACCAGGCCTGCTGGTCTGCCTCCTGGGCAGATGAAAGTTTCCACAGTGTCCGATGAAAATGTCCAAGTGTGTGGCTACTCCAGCCTTCCTCCCCCTCCTCTCTCTCCACCATCCTCCAAACCTCCATCCACTTTTCCTTCCTTCCTCCTTCCCTTTGTTCCCTCTTTCCATCCCTCTTTCTTTCCTTCCTTCCTTCTCTCCCTGCTTCCCTCCCTCCCTCCCTCCCTCCCTCCCTCCTTCCTTTCTCTTTCTTCTTCAACTTTAACCCATGTTCTGATTGTCTCCCATAATTCTGAGTTGTCCTTTTTTTCCATTTATTATAGTATCTCCAAATAGAGAAATTGCCATAGTTGTACATGAGTTTTTCTCCATTTGTAAGAAATAAGGAGGAAGATGGCAGTTAACACCTGTAGAAAGCAAGACCACATTTCTTCACTTTTTCCTCATGCGCTGTGAAAGAGCCCGGGGTCAGGAGCAGATGCCCGGCTGGTGTCTGGGCCCCTGCCCGGTCGCGAGTTAGCTGCACTTTATTGGGACAGGTTTTTCACATGTCAGTGCCTCGATTTCTACATTCCTGATGAATTCCAAGGGCCTTCCTGTGTCCATCGTTCCGAAGGACGGACTTGTTCTACGCTCTTTCTGCTATCTGTTCAGGGCAGTTGTGAAACACAGGTATGTTACTGGTTAACATAAAACTGGAGCAGGCTGTGCATGTAGCAGGACATGTGTGAATGCTGCAGTTGAGAGTATCAATTTGCATTTGAATCCTGCTGTGTACTTCCCAGGCAAGTATCGAGATGGAGGAGGGGGAAATGGTTGGTTTGTTTCCCAACCCTTAGTGTAATGTAAAATGAGTAGTGAAACTTATTCTGACTTGTGCTGAGTATGAGGAAACTGTTTCCAGAAATGTCAGAGGAAGGAGAAATCAATTGCTCATGTAACTCAGGACTGAAGTGCTTTTTCCTCACCACACTGGATGAAAACTTTAGAAATTCAGGGTGTGGAAGTGCTGTGCGCAAAAGAGTGACCAGCTAACTTTTCACATGAGATAGGAGTTGGAGTCCAGAACTTCTGATTGGGAGCAAAAGCTCAGAAGAAGGTTGGTCTCCTGAGGCCTGAGGTCTGTCTCCTGAGAGAGTAGGCTGCTGCATGGCTGATGGCATCCGGATGGGCATTGGCTCTGTCACTGGTGGAATCCCACGAAGGGTATTAAATTCCTATCCTGTATCCTCCTTGACAAGATGGTCGAAATAATGATAGGGTCATCAGTGGGTGGAGTAGCACAGGGAAGGAACCTTGCATGCTGCCTGCAAATAGGCAAATTGTGTTTGTAGCTTTTGTCATTGTTATTATTTTAAATAGGCTTGGGTTGAGCATTTAGTGCACTGGTTAAGATGCTGTTTGGAACATCTAGCTCTGTTCAGCATTCCATCTTCCTGGAGGCAGTGGCTTACAGCTCAAGTACTTGGTCACTGCTGTCTACAGAGGAGACCTGGCACGAGATCCTGGCTTCAGCCTGGCACAGTCCTGGTTGTGGCAGGCGTGTGGGAAGCGAACCAGTGAAAGGGAGGGCTCTGTCTGTTGCTCTGCCTTTCTTGTTTTAACATTTTACTAACATACAGTATGCACACCCATAAATGTATATTCTTGTACAGATAAACTTTTTTTTGTTATCTGATCACACTGATTAGCCAACACTCAAACTAAGGGCAACAATTACTAATACCCAGGAGTCCTCACTATTTCCCCCTAATTTTTTTAATGCAGGAAACAAGAGCATATTATTATTTACATGATATGATCCAGTGAAGCAATCTGTATAACAATATTTCAAGTGATATGCCATCCAAAGAATCCTTGTGCTCTGTACTTACTACTACAAATGAGTGAATGCAGATGATGTTTGTGTTTGGATCTGTCTTATTTCATGTAGTATAATGATCTCCAGTTGCATCTCTTTAGTTGCACATGTCATAATCTGTTTTGGGGGAAGGGTGTTTAGTAATATTCCAACATGTAAACATACTACATTATCTTTATGCAGGCATTAGTTATGGACATCCAAGTTGGTTCCATATGCTAGCTATTGTTGATGGAGTTGCCTTAATAAACAAAACAAAACATTAAAACCAGGCTGATGCCCAGTGCAGTGCGAGCTCCTGAGGCAGCATTCACTGAAGCTCCTGGCAGGTGTTGTACAGGCCCCCGTGCTGCAGGCTGGATGGTGCGCGAGCTCTTTGGCCACTGGCCAGGCTCTTCTTTCCATAGTCAGAATCAAATCCCTTCACTAGAATCCGTCAATGAGAGCAATGGAAGGAGCCTGTGACCTATAATAGTCACCCGGGCCTCTTTTCCAAATATTCGTTTGCAATTGGTAGACTTTTGGTATATCATCACAAGTGGGGAGCCAGGATATCTGCATCAAGCCCAGCAACTAGGAAGTCGGAGCTGGACCAGTGTCTTCAGAGCACACAGCTCCAATGAGAAGTGGAACGAAGGACAAACAAGGCCACAGTGGAGAATGCAAGCCCCCAGTGACCTGATATTCAGAGATGGGCAGATCATGCTTGGAATGAGACCGTGATGAGGTCAGGTGGCAGTTGGAGCTGTAGAATGCTTAGCTGATGGTTCGCTCTTGTTGCCCTGCACTCTACATCTTGACTTCCTGTCTGCTGCTCCTAGAGGCACCAAACTGATCCGAGGGGTGGTCTTGAGGATCAGGTTAAAGTCAACATGGATCAAACACCTACTCTATCCCTGGTATCTGTTAGGGATGATGGTTCAAAATTGAAGGGCACTTCTGACCCTACAGTGTGACAACTCTGGATCCCATGCCTCGAGTTAACCCTTCAGGAGCCCACTTAGCCACGTTGAGTGGGCACTCACGAGACATTTGGGAGCACTGTGTGGGAGGAAGCACATCAAATATGCCTGACGGGTTGCCTTTGTGCCCCTGTTCTTGCAGAGTTCACCTGTCAAGGACACAGAAATCTTGAATCAACTCTCTTGGGATTGCAGGTGGTCTCAGTGTGTTTAGGTGTGATTTCCAGGGTAGGTTGAGCACTTCAAGTGCTCTAGTTGTTGAGGTGAAATTTATAATAGTAACCGTTACTGTGGTTAAAGATTGAGAGTTAAAGGGAAAGAAAGTAGAAAATTGGGCAATTAACCTGATAATTCAAACGGACAACTTGTTTCATTCGACCGCTGCTGGCCTTCGTTTTTTTAATGTAAATATCTCTCACGAGAGCATTGGGGAGGGGCACTTCAATTACTTTTGCATTAATTTGGTTAATTTAAGACCTCCTGTGGAAATCTTGATTATGGGGTTTAAATATAAAACAGAATTTGGAAAAAAAAATATATATGGAATGTATTTCTTACCTCTGTGGCTTATACATGTTTTGTCGGTCAGTATGCTGGCATTTGCTTTGCTGGTTTTAGTTGATTTTCACCTATATTCTCACTCTGTCCTGTACACATTTTAAGCAAGTGTACACTGAAAGGGTAAGACAAAGGTCAAGACTTTGATTGTTTTTAATGTTCAACTATCAAATATTTGGTGAGTTTTGGCTTTTTATAGGTACATATTTTTACATTTTACATGTGACATTTTCTCTCATGAACACAAAGCATTTCCTGTACATTTGAGTTGCCTTAGCAACTAATATCAGCTTTTTTCTTTCTTTTTTTTTTTTTTTTTTAGATTTATTTGTTTTATTACAAAGTCAGATATACAGAGAGGAGAAGAGACAGAGAGGAAGATCTTCCGTCCGATGATTCACTCCCCAACTGAGCCGCAACAGCGGGTGCGTGCTGATCCAAAGCCAGGAACCAGGAACCTCTTCCAGGTCTCCCACACGGGTGCAGGGACCCAAAGCTTTGGGCTGTCCTCGACTGCTTTCCCAGGCCACAAGCAGGGAGCTGGATGGGAAGTGGAGCTGCCGGGATTAGAACCGACGCCCATATGGGATGCCGGGGCATTCAAGGCGAGGACTTTAGCTGCTAGGCTACGCCGCCGGGCCCATTTTTTCTTTATTTTCAAAAAATATTTAAGTGCCCTGTGGCCAGGACTATCGGGGTCTTCCGTCCCGCAGAAGAATTCACCTGACACTCCAGGCTCTATTTCTTGAGGAACTTTATTTTTCCAACCAGTCCGTTTCCCAGTAGGTAGACTCGAGTTCTACTACCTCCTGTTTTTCTTCCGCTTCTCTCTGCTTCATTCCCCAGTCTCCTCGTCGCCCCTAGTCTTCTTCTATCCGTCCATCCTTCCGTCCGTCCGTCCCAGTCGTACCCTGTCCTCCGTCTCAGTCCGCCCGTCCGTCTGTCTCCGTCTTCCTGTCCTGTCCTGCTTCTTCCTGGAACCCCCACCACTAAATACAATCCTAGTCCAATCAGCTTAAAGGTCACCGATGCACGCGGCAGGCACGCCAATCATAGCTCTGATCACGCACAGCACACGCGCTAAACATGCAGCTGCGGGCCAGTCAGAAGGCACTTCCTGAAACCTGTGTACCGCCAAGCTCCGGGGGAGGAAAGGTCTCAGCGCCATCTTAGGACACACGTGCAGTGCTCCCGACACAGGCCCACTGATGTTTATTCCATGGATTCTATCCTATTGTTTCTAATGCGGCTAGTTACTTTCCTTTATTGAAAAAAAAGCTGTTTGTCTTTTAAAATAATTAAATAGCTCACCCCCAATAAGACACATTGTACTGCATTAAGGTAAGCTTTTTTTTTAATTTATTTAGTTAAGAGGCAGAGAGATGGAGGCGGAGGGGAGAGCTATGTGCACATGCGCCTGGGTGCAGACAGCCAGACTCAGACACGACACAGACAGAGGTATCTCGCATGTGTTAATTCACCTTTCAAATGCCTACCAGGGCTTGGCCAGGCTGGGAATACAATGGAATCTCTCAGAAGGTTGGCCAGAGCCGCTGCCACCTTCCAGGGTCCGCATTGGCAGGAAGCTGGAGTCAGGAACGGAGCTGGGATCCAAACCTGGTCATGCTATGGGAGGTGAATGTTACATGTAGTGTCCTAATTGCTAACGCAAACACCTACTCTAGGGTAGCTGTTTTTAAGTGAACAACTGATTTCTGATAAGCCCTTGCTAGGCTATTGCATGCAGAGCGAGGAAGGATCCTTCTGGAATCCCAGAAGCATGCCTGTACTTGACCTTTCTGAGTGACCATGATAACCGTGAGTCATTCTGGTTAATCTTATGGTGGGGCACATAGCTGCGAACTGACTCAGCCTCCTTTCCAAAAACACTTCAGGTGCTTCAGAGGAGTCTATGAATCACAGCCTGTTGTCTGTGTAGAGTCCTATCTGATAGCCTTGCCACTAGGAAGAATCAGCTGCCTTGAATGAAATGTGACTTGCAGACTGAATCCTGAAAAGCTCCTGAACTACTGAGGAAGGATGGGAGATGACCTCTTGGTCTGATTTGCTCCACACTCCCAATGTGCCTCCAGATGCACAGTATAGGGTCCGAAGGTCGAACAACGTACGTGTTGGCTTGATTTGCCTTGGCTTTTTGTGGGCTGCTTGTCCTTGTAAGATATTTTGTAATGAACAATTGATGGAAACCTGGGATATGCTAATATCAAAGTCTCCTGTTACTCTGTATGTGATTGATAAAATGCTGTATGTGATTGATAAAGAGCTGTATGTGATTGATAAAGCGCTGTTTTGATGTTTGGAGGCAGATCGGGTTGGTTGCAGGTGGACATACTCGTTGGGTATTGATGAGAAGGTGCAATTGGTCTTATGAAACTTCCTTGCTCGTGACACCTGCTTTCAGGGCAGGGCTGGGTGCCAGCTTTATATCTCTGAGTGCTAGTTGCCTTTGGATACTGGCTTGTCTGCGAGGCTGCACCCTCTGCTGGAGCAGAAGAATAATCGTGGTGGACCAGGACTAACAGGAACTTGGAATGTGGCCCCTCGGAAGCAGTCACCTCTTCAGGCTTCACAGCTGTGCTGTGGGATAAAATTGGTTCTCAGAGTGTTGACGACAGCTTTCCCAGACACTAGTCTTTCCAAACGTAGCTGCTTTATGGAGCTTGGGGTTTCAGGAAGCCCTGATGGTTTCCACCGCCTTGTGGGGGCAGACCAGGTTAAAGTACCAGGTTCTTGCTTGTGACACAGCTAAATAGTAACTACCAGCGCTGAAACACCTACACCTATTATGTCAGCATTTTTGACAATGAATTCTCACAGCAGTCAATGCCTCCCTCTCTGCTGTGTTCTCTCCATCACTAGGCAAAAAGCAATATTTCTAGCAGAGCTTACATCCCGAGCAAGCAGGTCCAACCTGAGACTACCAAAGGCTTTAGTTAGCCAGACCACCCTCTGAACCCATGCTGTTTGTTTAATCTAGAACACTCTGTTTATTTTGTTTAGAGACAAGACTTATTTATTTATTTAGATTTTAACAGGTTCAATGTAGTTCAAAGATACAATTCTAAGAATATAATATTTCCTCTCTCCCTTACCCGTTGTTTCATTTTTGAGATAGCATTTTTATTTTACATTACAGTCAAGGGCTAAATGCTCCATCAGACAGAGAGTTCAACAAGTTAAGGGTAGAAAGTTTCTATTTTAGTAAGAATATAAATAAGGGTTATAAACAATGATCAAGCAGAAAGATGACCATTTCACCCATATACAATAAATTTGAAAATACTCCCAGGTCATTCACACAATAGTAGTATAGCATTCTTGACAGAAGTATAAAACAAAGTTTGAAAAACTGTATTTGTAGCAACAGTGATGTACATAGACATTTCTTGTTTTGTTTTTGTGGTTGGACTGCAATGCAGTTTCTGCATATGAGGGAGAACATGCAGTGTAATGTTTTCCTCTGGCCAGTTTATTTCACTCCACGTGATGTCCTTCAACTGTATGCAGTTTGCTGCAGATGGTAGAAACTCCTTCTTTTTTATACCTGGATTAAATTCTATCATGTATGTATACCACATTTTCTTCATGCCTCTGATGAAGGTCACCTTGGTTGATTCTGAATTTTGACTATTGCAACAGTGCTGCTATAAACATTGGGGTTCATGCCTCTGTTTGATACAATGTGCTCATATCTTCCAGATATATACCCAGAAATGGGATTGCTGGATAATACGGCAAATCTATTTCTCATTTTTAAAGAAATGCCCATGGTATTTTCTCATGAATGCATTAATTTACATTCCTACCGATTTGCCACATCCTTGCTGGCATTGTCATTCTCTATTTGTTCCCTTTTGGTCACCCTGGAAAGAATAAGGTGACATAGCTGTATGATTCTTGGAAGGGAATGTTTGGTCTTTTACTGTTTTTTTTTTAAGATTTATTTTTATTTGAAAGTTGAATTTACAAAGAAAAGGAGAGACAGAGAGGGAATGAGCTTTCATCCTGTGGTTCACTCCCGAAATGGCTGCAAAAGCTGGAACTGAGCCAATCTGAAGCCAGGAGCCAGGAACTTCCTTCAGGTCTCCCACATGGGTGCAGGATCCCATGGCCATGAGCCGTTCTCCTCTGATTTCCCAGGACATAAGCAGGGAGCTGGACCAGAAGTGGAGCAGCTGGGGCACGAACTGGTGCCCACAGGGGATGCTGGCACTTGAAACGACAGGATTAGCCTGTTGAGCTATGGCTCCTACCCTGTTGGTCTTTTAAGTGAAGATTTAGTTTTTGATATTTATTGTTTTTTGAAATATTTTACAAATCGAGAAATGAAGAAATATGGACAGCTGCATTTCTGCAGATATACGCCCAACTGTCGCTAAAAATGCCTTGCTGATCTTGCTTCAGCTGGTACCTGTGAGTGTGTGTACACACGCACACACACGCGCGCGCTTTACCTTACTGGTTAGAATAGACAGCTTGTGGCATAGAAACTCTCAGTGCTGCTAGTTTTTCTTTCTTTCCAGAATTGTCATTATTCTAAATTTGCTATTCAGCTATCCTGTGCACATTTTTAAACCACTGCCACAGTAAATGTGTTTCTAATACAGCATTATTTTGCCTATTTTAAAACTGTATTTAAATTAGGTCAACTGCTTTTGTTTTCCTAAGCTTCTTTCCCTCTCAACATCCTGCTTTTGCAGTTTATTCATGATGTTTCACACAGGTCAAATTTATCACTTTTTATTACTCTGTAATATTCCATCCTATACGAATAGTACAGTTTATCAGTATTTTTACTAGTGGAAATTTAGTTTTCTTTACTGTTATGGGCAATGATACTAGCACATTTTCTAGCTTGTGTATGCACATATATGAAGTTCATAACATACTACTAGTAGGTGTCACACTTTTCAATCATATTGGCTGTTATTAGATTGTTCTCCAAAGTGATTGTGTCAATATTTACTCCTACCTATGTATGAAAGTTTTAATAAGCACACATCCTCATAATAAATTTTGTTACTATCACAATATAGAATTATATGTTATACTGTAGTAGTCACAACTGAAGCTTAGGCGTTTCTGATTATGAGGGAAGATTTAACATATTTCATTTTATTTCTGTTTGAATTTCATTTTCTGAGGTGTTTATATTTACCTATTTTGTTATAGTTGCTTACGTTGTTCTATTTGATTTGTGGGTACCTATTATAAACTATTAGATGCCAGATTTTAGAAAACATTTCTTGTTATAAATGATATGCCCACACCAGAAAAAAAAATGGAGAATATTAGAAGAGAAAGACGTCACGAATAACTGTGGTACTCCTCGCCCAAATGCTGGCTAGCTTGGGCTTACTTAGGGCTTGTCTGCTTTTATTCATGTGGTATATTGATGTAGCTGTAGCTATAAAGTATCCTGCTCCTCTTAGTTAATATGTCATAAACATGTTTGGATGCTGCTGTATGGTTTTTGTCACTCAAATAGATCCATGATCTGTCATCAAGGCTTTCTGTCTTTTCCTTATTGGTGGATATTCAGGTTGCTTTGACTTTTTCCCTCTCTTAAATACATGATGAAGAGATGTTTTAAGTAAATACTATTTAAAAATGTTAAATTGTTCTCTTAGAATAGATTCTCAGATGTCAGGCTTTGGGCCAAGGGGAATGAAAGTTTTTTTTTTTTTTTAAAAAGTAAGATGCATTGCAAAAATATTATTTAATCAGTGCAGGCAATCTAAAGAAAACAGGGCACAGGAAGACTCAAGGGAGCCCAGGAGAAATCTAAGTGTCCGGCTCACCTTTTTTGGCTAGAAAGGGTTTTTGGAAGAAAACGAAAGAAATGCTGGTTTCCCCAGCCACCTTTTCTGACCCACAGCACCACTCGTCACAGACACTTTCTTTCCTACTTTTGCAACACTTTGACTTTGAGCATAATGCTAACAAGGTTAATACAACAAATGAATTCCTACTGATTCTTTAACACTGATATGGGAGAATAATCAGCTAATTTCAGATCATGAAATTGGATATACAAATACAGGAATGCAAAATTGTAACAACACTGCCTTGACTAGCTGATGTCACTGAGAGCATGGGAATCGGAGCCTGGCCCAACAGCGCTGTTAGGTTTATGGGAATTACTTTTGGGTATTCGAGGGTAGAAAAAAAGGTTCAGATTATTCTTTATGAAAAACACCGTTTATTTGGAAATATGTAATACATGTAGTCCTGAATTTATGATCAGGTAGCAGTTCAAAAATTTCCTTTTAAGTCAGTTAATTAGAACTCAGAAAGCATTTTTTTCTTAAAAATCATATCGTAAAAGGTGGTGTGGCTTCCAGACTGGCACATGAAAGCGCATGCAATCTGTCAAGTTTCCGAGGACAGCTTGGTTTCAAATTTGACTTTAGCCACAGTGTATTTGGGTGATCTTGGGCACTCATGTTATTTAAATTCTGAACCTATAAGATGAAGAAAACGTTTTGGGGAGGATTAACTGAAATAGAGTAGATGAAAATCAGAACTATAAAATGCTATATGAGAGTAGCAGATATATTGTTTTTGCCGGCCAGACTAATAATTATTATTTTTTAAAAAGATTTATTTATTTTTACTGCAAAATCATATATACAGAGAGGAGGAGAGACAGAGAGGAAGAGCTTCCATCCATTGATTCACTTCCCAAAGTGCCTGCAATGGCCGGAGCTGATCCAATCTGAAGCCAGGAACCAGGAGCCTCTTCCAGGTCTCCCACACAGGTGCAGGGTCCCAAGGCTTTGGGCCATCCTTGACTGCTTTCCCAGGCCACAGGCAGGGAGCTGGATGGGAAGTAGGGCTGCCGGGATTAGAACCAGTGCCCATATGGGATCCTGGCGTGTTCAAGGCAAAGGCTTTAGTCGCCAGGCCACGGCGCCGGACCCCACACTAATAATTATTCAAGGTCAGAATGTAGTATGTCACTGAACTTCAGAGTGAGGAGCACACACATGGAGCTGTGCAGCTGAAATACTGGAGTATGGCAGGCATATCCCAGCATCGCAAAAGATTTTCTTTCTTTTTTATCCTAATTTTAATTTTTTATGAGTTCACATCATGGCAGAATATCTATTTAATTCACAAATACATGTTTTATAGACACTCTGATGGAAACACTTATATTTTAAAATGACTGAAACAGTTTGCAGCCCACTGTCCCATCCATACTTTGTCTCTGAAACATTACAGAAGTTGACCACATGAGCCAAGTTGATATGATCTTCATTTTTGATGTTGGTTTAAAGCAGAATGTATCTTAAGTAACAATAACTTTTCCAACGCAATGCCTTCTAGCATCTGGTCTTAGCCCTTCTTTGAGATGTTAGCAATTCTAGTTTAGAGGTTCCAGGTATGTGTTATTTCTGTGTTTAGGGATGATCTGAGAAGGAGACAAGACTGTGGCATATTGCCAACTACACAGGCATGAAAAAATGATGAGAAGGTGATTCTCCCTGACTTGGTCTCTCATTGCTCACTATTTTTTTTTCCTGAAAGTTTCGGGTTAAAAAGGGACTTTGGGTGCTTTTTCCCCATAGGTGTAAGCATTGGTAAATGACATAACTCTAATAGATGATTCCTGGAATCCTAAACAGCGCTTTCTTCGTAGTTAATTACTCAAGACTCCCGAACTACAGAAAGCATACAATTAAAAATATATATACTAATCAAAGAAATATGCTGAAAATTGTCAAAGGGCTTCATTGTTATTGCGTGTAAGTCAAGTTTCTGGGCTGGGACCCAGAAAGGCTAAGTGGGTATTGAGATACTTGCTGAATAGATTTAATGACACAAAATTAATGCGACAATGGAGATTTGTGCCAATTATTTCCAGAACAAAAGCCCAGTAAAATAATTTTATCACAAGTATTCACTTTGGCAGGGGGTGCTTAGAGTTTATGGGAAAAGACAAGCTGTGCCTCCGGATCCCAGAGAGAACGGAAAGCCAGCGGTGGTGGTACTCTGATGTGGAAACAGCAAGCTAGGCGTGAGTTATAGCACACGGGACATAAATGAGCAAGACTAAATAAGTTTTGAAAGCAGTGGTCCATTCAGTTATTTCTTTTATTTTTCATATTTTTCCTCAACTCTGCAAAATAATAAGAAACAAAAGAAAAATCTGCTGAATGCCTAGTCATAGTTTATTGGAGCAGGAAAATAAGCCATTCTGACCATTCTCTGATTTGCTGTGAGTGGCAGAATCATTCACTGTGGTGAGTCATAGCAGGGAGAACCATTTGGAGTGATTATTTTCTGATGTTATATTGCAAATGGCACAAGTGGAAACAACAAAGGTATGAATTATTTTTAAAATCTTTTAAAAACTTGGTATTCAGAATGTATATTTGTATGGCCAGGTTATGCCATCATTTCACAATAGCCAAGGCTTGAACCTCTTTGTTTTTATATTTGGCTAATTGAAGGCTTTCATTATTTATATTTTTATGTCAAAATAATATTTTTCCCTAGAAGCTGCATGGTGGTGATAATGATGGGAAAATTCATATATATATTTTATATATATATATACACACACACACACGTGTGTGTGTGCGTGTGTGTGTGTGTATGTGTGTGTATAGGCGTATAGGCATTGGGTTCAGCTGCCTGGATTGAAGTAGAGTCTGAGTTTCTTATCTTTTACTTAAGGGAATGAGGAACCTGTTGGTGATTCAACAATCAAAATAAATTGAGGAATTAACCTGGGTGAAGCTTACTAATGATATGCAAATGGTTTATCACTAGTAGGGTAATGATAAGTTGACTTAGCTTAGTGCTAAACTTCCAGTGATGCCTGGTGGCATGACAACGTATCAGACACCTGAGATGACATATTATCTGCCTAAATTTGGTTGAAAAGCTTTAGGTTGCCTGGTCCTTTAAGACACATCTCTGGTATTCAAATAGATGCAGTACAAAGATACCTGAGGGTCCCGCATCTGGCTTGTGAGCACACTCACGCTGACAGGCGTTTAGTGGGATGCTGTTATTTCAGCGTGCTGAGAATGGTGCCCGGGAGGGGCTACTGAAAGCCCATTCCTCTTTCTTTTGTATGAGGAGACTTCTGCTTTCTCGCTATGATTAGGGCTCCAGGATTGGCCTTAGATTTTTTTTTTTTGAAAGAACAATTGGTTGATTCTTAAGCGGAATGAAAAATGTGAATTTCAGAAGGGTCGAATCCCTTTGTGAGCCCTAACCCTTGTATCCTGACCACCCCGGAGCGCCGGAGTGCATATTGAAGGTTTCAGGCCTGACGGAGTCCACAGGGGGAGAAGCTGCAGATATGGGCAGGTTATGGCTTCCTTCACACCATGTTCTGCAAGCAGACACCTGTTAGCTCCTGTATTAATTATTGCTGTGTAACAAGCTTCCCCTAAGTCAGCAGCTAGACAGCATTTATTATCTCTTGCAGTCTCTGAGGCTCAGGAACAGGGTGGTTCTGGTGTTGGGTTTCTCGGAAGGCTGGAGTCCAGATGTTGGCTGGGTTTGTAGTCATTTGGAGAACAGGCGCTATCGGCCTCCAAGCTCAGGAGCCCTCTCTGCCTTTGCATGGGGCCATTTACAGGGTTCTGAGGACACCACAGCCAGTTTCTCCCAGAGGGAGTGCTGGAGCTGGGGCTTTTGTGACCTTGCCTTTGGGTCATCCCTGAGAGTCCTCTTTATCTCTCTGTTGGAAGTGAGGCACTGAGTCTGGACCAGGCACAATGTGAAGGTTGATTGATGGGATCACCAGGTCAACTTGAAGTCTGGCTCTCACGGGCCCTTTTACTAATTATTTCAGGTATCCCATGACTCAAGAGATTCTGAAGATACATTTGAGTTATTTCGGCTCACCTTAAGTTCACCTTCAACAAAGTCGTTTGAGGGTCTGGCCTAGCCCACATCTAGTAGATGTAAGGCCCTTATTTAAAATATCTCTGTTACCATCACCATCCCCTGACCGTGAGCCTCAAGTCAGCCTAGGGAGAAAATGAACGCATTCAACTGAATTACATGAAATTAACTTGTTGGCTTCAGTCCAGTTCCCTGGATACCTGTCCTTGTCATAGGAGTAAGCTGACCATCTGTGGAAGGTGACAGTTGGAAAAGTATTTATTGTATGCAACGTTCTCCATGTGGGATCTAATCACTTCTCCGAAGGAAGTTTAAAGACATTATCATTTTACTACCCCCTCCCCAAATCTGACTTAGAACCCCCCCTCCCAGTTATAAATAAGCTTGTTGTTAAGTAAACCTAGTTAAAATATAAAGTGAAAATTATCTGTGGTTTAGGCTACTGAGATTTATGACTAAGCATCTAAGTTGATTTTGACTTTAAAAAAATGTCTACTGTTTTCAGAGTTGATTCAGGTTCTAGCAAGTTTCAGATGCCATCACCCAGGGCGAAGAGGCTTCCTGGGCAGCTGGACGAGAGGAATGCTGAGTGTTTGAGTACAATTTCTTGTCACATACCTGCAAAGTGTGCTTCAGGGCCCAGGGTCGCTTAACTGGGAAGTGGGTCATTTTAAGGATTTGCCTTTTTGATTTTTTTTTTAAGATTTATTTATTTTATTACAAAGTCAGATATACAGACAGGAGAAGAGACAGAGAGGAACATCTTCCATCTGATGATTCACTCCCCAACTGAGCCGCAACGGCCGGTGCGCGCCGATCCGAAGCTGGGAACCTGGAACCTCTTCCAGGTCTCCCACATGGGTGCAGGGTCCCAAAGCTTTGGGCCGTCCTCGACTGCCTTCTCAGGCCACAAGCAGGGAGCTGGATGGGAAGTGGAGCTGCTGGGATTAGAACTGGCGCCCATATGGGATGCCGGGGCATTCAAGGCGAGGACTTTAGCCACTAGGCTACGGCGCCGGGCCCAAGGATTCGCCTTTTTGATTTTTTAAAAAATTTATTTATTTTTATTGGAAAGCCAAATTTACAGAGAAAAGGAAAGACAGAAAGATCTGTCTGCGGTTCACTTCCCAAGTTCCCACAATGGCTGGAGCTGAGCCCATCCAAAGCCAGGAGCCAGAAGCTTCTTCCAGGGTCCCAAGGCATTGGGCCGTCCTCAACTGCCTTCTCAGGCCACAAGCAGGGAGCTGGAAGGGAAGTGGAGCAGCCAGTATATGAACCAGTGCCCATCTGTGATCCTGGCTCATGCAAGGTCATGCCTTAGCCACTAGGCTACTGCACTGGGCCCTTTGCCTTTTAAAAATTTCATGAGAACCTTGGGAACAAATTCAGTTGAGGAAAGTTAGAGGCAGCCTGGGCGGGGCAAATGGCACCTTAGATACTTGGGTGCTCCCTTCTTGTGGCCTAGACAAGGTCTGGAGGGGCATTATAGATGTTGAAGCCTTCCCTTGTGACTTCACGACTTCACTTTGCCTTGACCTTCTAGGTGGACAGTGTAGCTACATTCCTTTGTGAGACTTCTGTTTGAAGTGAAAGGTAGGTGAAGTCTATGTAGTAGACACCTCCTTGAGCAGAGTGCCAGTACTTTTATTTTCCCTTCTATTTTCCACTGAAGGACAGGTGATGATTTCCTTCTTTGCTTTCTTCAAGTTCCTCGCTGGAATGCTGCTACAACACACACCACGTTTTATGTGTGCCTACCGTCTCATCCTTCCCCAGCCCCCGGCCTGGGAAGGCTGTGTGGCAAAGGAGTAGAGTTTTACTAGCCTTGTAGCCCTTTTCCTAGCAGAGCGCCTGGCACACCAAATGAACCGTGGCGGAGGATGCTTGAAGGAAGGAGGGGAGAGGGAGTACAAGCCGACTGCAGCTCGGGTTCCATCACCCATGCTCCGAGCATTTTCCTGCACTCCTAAAAGAAAAATTAGACATTTGGGAATGGGGGAGCTGCATCTGTTACTAATATACGTGATATAAAATCATCGTACTTCTGGTAAACTTAGTTGGAAGTGAAAATTCTGGCCACCTGCATTAGCAACTCCGAAGAAGTGTAGATTGACTTGTAGATTAGCTGGCTGTTATTCAGTGACTTTGCATACTTGTTCAAGGGCACTGGAGTCAGCCAGTGTTTATTTTTGGATTCCCCATTGCTCTTGGGATCACTGCAGGGAAGAATGGCACCCCTTCCCCCAGCCCCAGCCCACCTCCTTACCTCCTTCACCTTGTTTGCTGTTCCTGGTCCAGGGAGTACTGCGGCCGGATTATCTTTAGCACATGACCCACAGCAGTGGCTGGTGAGTCTGCTTTGTGAGGTTGAAGCCGTGAGTTAAGAATACTGGGAGTCTTCCATTTTTATGTCCTTAAGGCTGTCTCATGATGAATCTGTTGAAGATCTTCATCTGAGATACGCCAACCCGCAACAGTGAGAACTTATAGTAAGAGGCCTCTTTCTGCTTTCAGATGTCTTTGCCTTGTCTTGTAAGCTGAAAACAATGACATCAGGAAGAGAGGAGCTTGAAAAGTGATTGAAATCATAGTCTGAGGTAACTTCAAAAAAAAGTTTAGAACTCTTCAAGCTGAATAAGAGAAGGCTATTAGCAAGAAAGGGATCTGAGTGGCAATGGAGGCTGTGCTGGTTAAGGCAGGCTAGCTACTAGAATAAATAAATCTAACACGTGTGTATTTTCCTCTGCTGTAATAGTTCAGTGTAAGCTTCTGGAAGCAGTGGGGGCAGAGGAAGGGTCTGCTCTCTGGTTTACAGGGACTGTGGGTGCTGGTCGCTAGGGCACCACCCCCATGTGTCTGCCAACATCATCCTGCCAGATGGGAGGCAGTGTGGAGGATCGTGGGCCTTGCAAGGAGTGTTGATGGCTCAGACACATGAGTTTAATGTTCCTGATGTGCATAATACGTTCACGATAGATTATGTCTTTGCCATTGCCTTAATAGCAGCATCATGGCAATTCAGAGCACCTGAACTTACAGAGAACAAATCAGGAGGCTCACAGGCCTCAGGCTCGCAGGGTTGCCACGTGACAAGACGGACCGTCTGTGGGCTGAGCGCTGTTACGGCCCATCCAGAACTTTCCCCACTATAACAGCCTTTTTCCTGTTTGCATCGAAGTGGTGGTTCACACTGCACCAGGCTGCTTGGGATTGAATGCCAGCTCTGCCACTAACTAGCTGTTAAACCTGGGTAAGCAATCTGTGCTTAATTTTCCTCCTGTATAAAAGAGGCAAGAATTGTACTCATAATATCGTTCTTTTAAACACTTCTGAAAGTTAATTCATGTAATTCTTAGAAGAGCAGTGACTGGTGCACAGTAGCAATTTCAGAGATGTAGGCCATTGTTGCTGCCCCGCTTCCAGCCCGACGCAACGCGAGGTTTCCTAGTAAGGTAACAGAGCCTGTTCCAAGTGCTCGGGCCTCTACATCCACATAGCAGACCCAGATGATGCTCCTGGCTCCTGGCTTCAGCCTATCCCAGCACTAGCTGTTGTGACCATTGGGGGAAGTGAACCAGGAGATGGAAGACTTTCATTCTCTGTCTCTCCATCACCCCTCTTTTCTGTGTAACTCTGCCTTTCAAATAAGTCAAATAAATCTTATAAAAATAGTTCTAAATTCTCCAATATACTTGGGGGTTATAAAGAATTCATAAAAACAAAGGGCAACTTTATTTTGCTGCAAGCCATTTTGTAATCTGTGTATTTGCAGTGTCTTCCAGAAGTTCACAGAAAGTGTGGATTTAATTTTTTGAATGAAAATAAGCTTATGTTTTACCTGCATTATTTTACAAACTTTTTGAAGCAACTTTATATTGATGAAGAAAAATGAATATATGGACTATTAAAATTTTCATCAGCTTTGGGCAACAAATAGAATTTCTTTCCTAAGGTGTTCCCAAAAATAATTTATCTAAAAATATGTAATATTTATTTCTAGATTATGTATTTTTAATTTATATTATGGTCCAGGGCTCCACGGCTTAATGGTTATCCTATATAAAGAGTTGAACAAATAAAACGTAAGACCATAGTCCCATATGAAAGTGGTCAAGGACTATCAACAATAATCAAATGAAAACATATTCCATTTTGATCATATAAACTCTAGCTACAAATGATCAAAACTATTATTTTAATTGAGATAGAACTGACATACCATAGCACTTAACTTTTTAAAGTATACAGCTCAGTGATTTTTTTTTTTTAATGTATTAGCCAGGCTGTGGAACTATCACTCTGTCACTGCTACCCAATTCCTGCGTTCCGGAAATGAACTTCACAGCCATTGGCAGTCGCATCCCATCGGTCATCTTCCTCGGCTCCTGGCAGCCACGAAACCACCTTCTGTCTCAATGCATGTGACTTTTGTAGGCATTTCAGATAAATGAAATTGCACAATATTTGGCCTTTTAGGTCTATCATTTGCTTTGCATAATACTTTCAAAGTTCGCCAGCATTTTACCATATATCAAAGCTCAATTTCTTTTTAGGGTGGAATAATTTTCCATTTTGTATGTATATATAACATGGTACTTATCCATGCATGAAATGAGGACTTCTGGATTTCTCCTATTATAAGTAATGCTGCTTTGAATATTTATAAACAAATTTTTGAGCATATATGTTCAATTTTCTTGGATACTGCCTAGCAGCATCAGTTGGTTTCTTTGTATAGTAGCTCTATGTTTGACCTTTGAAAAATTGCCACACTATTTTACAAGACTGTGATCGTTGAAGATATAATATTTAGTGCTTAATTTGATCTTATTTAATTGAAAAACAGAGAGGAAATATTTGAACTTGATAGTGAAGACTTGCTATTGTTCATAAACATGGACAGACTTTGTCTCAGCTACTGTGATATGTGCTGCTTAAATCAAGATAAATGAAATAGTTCATGGTTTTGAAGAGTTGCTGAACATTTTTGGCATTTTAAAAATGGACTTTTTAAAAAGAAGCATAGATGTTTTTCTAGTTCTTCTTCTCTTACTTGTCCTCATTTTTGGCTACCATTACTTAACACTTAAGAAAGATTCTGAGTAGGGTACCAGATATGCCAAGACCAGGAGGGCTGAATGGATGGAACATGATGAGGCAGACATTGGGTAGGAAGCCAAGACATACAGGCCTAAAAAAATACCAAGTCAGTGGCTGATTTGGTTGCAGTCCGTTATCAACTAGTTCCATGACCTTCCTCTCCATTACAGACATAATTAGAAATGAAAAAAGAACCATCTCTCATTTATAAAGACTGAATTTGTTTTCCACGCCTTCTCACAGAATTATCCCTTGTTTTGCTTTGGGGTCTATGAAGCCATAAGGTTTATGTGAGCTGTGGTGCAATGAATGTTCGCATTTGCACGTCTCTGGTTGAAGAGACAGGCTCATGAGGCTTTATCTGTTCTGGCCTACTCAGGTGCCTTTTGTAAGGACAAGTGGATGGCACTGTCTGAGATGTGGACACTTACCAGGAATCATCCTGAGCGCCTTGTCTAGGTGTTGCTGCTCTTGTGCCTTTACTAGATTTCATGATCATGCTCTGCCAGTGGCCTCCTACTACTGTGCAACTTTTCCATTGAGTGGATAAACAGCTGGGTAACAACTACATTTTCATCTTGGGACAAGAATTGCTTACCATCTGTGTCAGGTAGCTACACAAAGCAGGCAAGTATATTTATGGAAAGCAATTTAAGCCTTCAGTGGTCCCATGCCAGGAACTGTCTTTTCAGGAGCTTGTCTTCAGGGGTGGGGCATGCTGTGGAGGATGGCCCAAAGCCTTGGGACCCTGCACCCGCGTGGGAGACCTGGAAGAAGTTCCTGGCTCCTGGCTCCTGGGTTCAGATCAGATCAGCCCCAGCTGTTTTGGCCAACTGGGAAGTGAATCATCGGACAGAAGATCTTCCTCTCTGTCTCTCCTCCTCTCTATATATCTGACTGCAATAAAAATAAATAAATCTTTAAAAAAAAGTCCCAATATTAGAGTGACAAGGTAGATTTTGAGCCCATTTTCATTTGTCTGAAAAACCAATGCCCATTCTTGTTAGCAAATGACCACTATTTGTATACACACACATACTCACGTGCATGGGATAGCACAACCGTCTTCAAGAATATAGATCCTTTAAGGAGATGATGATTTTTATTCTATTTGTTAAAAAACAAAACAACACTTGATTGTTGTGAAAAAGTTAAACTGTGACTTTCATGTCATAATTACTGTAGTTGAATTACCATGGTTTTGGTAGCTCTGGTACATATCTGATAGTCCATGAAGCCTTCGAGGATGTGGAGGTAGCATACATTAGAGAAAGGACGTGCCGATTTGAGAAGTTCACTTAAGAGCAAGTCCTTTCGTAACAAACCTGACTGGATTGTAGAAATTTTTCCTTCTTCTTCTTCTTCTTTTTAAAATTGAAAGTGGGGAGTTATGGCAAAAATAGCTGGTTTAGATCGTGCTTATTCTGTTCATATACACAACATGCCATCTGGAGAGCTCAAGAAAAAGTCAGCTGGCCTGTAGTTGTTCAGCCTGCACCTGACTACACAGCCGCCCGGTCTGGCTTTTCCTAGACCTCACTAGGTAGGATGTAGAGTTCAGTTATTCAGTTATTTTCACTTGCTAAGTTATTTGGGATTTCTCTGCTCACCTGCCTAAGACTTTCCTACTCTTCAATTATTAATATATGACTTGTTAGAGTTATAACACTGTTTTGATTACCCTAAAATGCACCAAGTTCTATAAAATCTGGCTTGAATACTATAAACTGCTAAGTTTAAATTAAAACAAAAATATTCAAGAGTTTTATTCCTCTGTTAGCCATATTTAAGGTAAATTGATGGATAGATGGGAATTACCAAAAAAGCAGAAGGGTCTGTTCAGTGAGCCTCAAGGAGGTCTTAGAAACCAGGTTTTTTTTTTTTTCAACATGTTAGAAACAAAAACGTAGTAGCAGTGACACTTGTTAGTATCTATCTGTAGTTTGGTAGAAAAGCAAGTGATTTCAACTAGGAAGCTCAAATATGAGCCAGATCAGTAATGTCTTCTACTGTAAAATAATAGCTTCACTTTATTCACTTGTAACACTACCTCCTCAAGCTTGCGTTCCCTTTACATGAGGTTTTACTTTGACAATAACTTTCAATCCGATGTGATTGTTTATCTGCATATATGTAAAACTTTCAAACCATTCCCGTTGAGGGCAGTGTGGAAAGAAGAGAAAACAGGAGATTGGGAAGACAAAATAGAGATCAGGTGCTGGAGGCCAAAGGGCAGGCGTGCGCTGACACCCCAGGAGCTCCTGCAGGGCCGGGCAGGGGATGCGCTTCAGCCTGTGTCTCTGTCCCAGGGCTTTATTCCTCTGCTCTTGCAAACACGAAGCAAGGTGGGTTTAAAATGTCTGGTTGAAGCTATGAGGTAGAATGAACCTGAGAAGGTTCTAATAGTGGAAAAAGACATAACTATACTTCATTTAATTATTACAAGTTTGAGATAGATTTTGTTGATGGTATTATCTTGGTTTTGTGAGCTATCTTCATGACTTTGCTTGATAAAGTTACACCTGAATACGAGTGTGCGTGTACAGGAGCACTTCACAAACTTTGAAGCAATGGCATTTAACAAAAATGTTTGTTTTGGTGTATAAACAAACATATAGTCCACACATACAAGGGATCTTTAAAAAGTTCATGGAAAATGAGTATTATGAAAAAACTGTGCATGTTTTCAAATTTTTTTGCACCCAAATAAACTCAGTTTTCAATTTGATTTTCATGAACTTCATGAAATAATCTTATCAGTATTTTCCAAGATTTTTCTTATTTTTGGTCATTTTCCCCTGATTTTCCTTTCAGGGTCCAAGGATTCCAGGGCTGGAGCATTCAAGTTAAGCAGAGACTACTACAGATTTTTACCATGAGTTTAGCCTTCAGCTTGGTGCATGCAGCCAGGGCCCTGAGCCAGGGCCTGCAGCAGAGCCCGTCCGTGTAACGGTGCTGAGTGACACTGAGAGGCCAACCAAAATGACATGTACTCAGGAACAGCGGCTGCTCTGCGCATGCTACATTACATCTTGTAGCAAGAGTCATTTAAGATAATTGTCTGTGTTGTCTCCACTTCGCAAAAGTGTAAAAAACCACATTTTATCATGATGAATTTGAGCTTTGATTTTAATGCCTGTGTAGAATTATTTTTAAATTGAAATTCAGTCGAATAATATTTTTATGTGAATCTGGGTTATCTTTACAACGAACATTGACCTGCATTTTCAAGTCAATCAGACAGGAGCTGGAATAGTGAATGACTCAATGGCTAAAGCCAAAAAGTGAACCCTGCAATTTAATTTTTTGTTCCTTTCTCTCAGTTTGAGTTCCTCTTTTCCTTTCTTTAAATATTAAAGACGACAATTTTAGTATTCATTGCTAGTTGTTTTCTTAAGTTGAACCACAGTTGAGGATAATCCCAATTGCAAGCACCCCCGTTGGCTTTCAGAAAATAGAGCCCCTTCAGATGGCAGCACTGCCCAGCCTCCCGCTCTCGGAGAACCCAAGCTGCCTCAGTTGTCAGTGGACCGTTAGGGTTCATGCATGCTGTATTTGATTTGGAGTTGCTTCAACTTTCCAAAGACAGAGTGGATTTGTAAAAACAGATCATTAATGATAACCCCAGAACATTTATGTCTGAAATACCGGGTGGGCGCAGCAGTTAGGATATTTTTTTTTTCCTTCAGGGTTGTCTGTTCTTTAAAGGCGCGACTGTCTAGTTGCCACTGGATTGAATGCTTCTGATTAGCCTCTCATTGTTTGAATGTTGTCATAAAGCATCTTCATTCTTCACTGTTGAGATCTTGACTTCTAGATTTTTTTTTAAAAGGCTAATCATAACAATTAGCACTTTCCATCAGCCTGCTCTGAAAGGACACTCTGCTTATCCGCTTGCAGACAAAAATGCAATGATGTAGTTAAGAAAAGCAGTGGAGTTGGCTGCAGAGTCCCTCGCTGTAGCCAGCTAAATCCCCAGGGCATTGTTTACAGTGATTATTCTGCCATTAGGATGTTATTGCATAGGCTGAGGGGGGAGCGCTGTGCTCAACATAAGGCTGTTCTTTTCTTTTCTTTTTTTTTTTTTTAAGACAAAACAAAGCATTAAAAAAATCCTTTTTTGGCTGCTGTTTGAGAAGTGAACAAAAACTGGTGTGCGAGGTCAGCCAGTTACAGTACTTTAGTGTTTAACTGGTAAATATTTTAAAAAAGAGTGTATTTAATGTTTTACCATTTGGAAAATTTTCAATGTTTCAGGTCCAGCCCAACTCAATCAATGTAAGATTTCAGAGGTCTCTGGTGGGATTTCTTTACAATGGATACATTATATTCTGTGGCCATTGACATACCGCTGCTTGGTCGAAATATGTTTTAACATCTTTTATATAATCCTTCTAGTAATACAAGAACATTTATACTGCACCTTTTATAAAGAACCACACAGCGCTTTATATGGGCCCATATATCTATGTAAATACCGTGGGTTTGTCTTTAAAACAGCTCTAAAACAACTTGTAAATCCCCAGTAGCATCTTGGAATTCTGAGGGTAGGAAAATTTGAACTAAAACTGGAATCACCTTTCAGGCAGTTCTGTGAGTCTTTGCAGAATGTTGAGAGCCCAGAGGATGCTGCGCTTTTGAGAGGTGCACTGGCTGAAGTTTTTCTAGTGAGCTGGGATGGCTGGAGAGGCTGCGCGCACACTGACAGCCAGGGCTGTGGCCTTCCAGCACAGAGGTGGGGAGAGGAACCCGGCTTCCTGTGCCACTGACTCTTGGCAGGGTGGCTAGGGGCCTGTGTCCATGCTAGGAAAGAGGAGGGAACACACTGGAGGTTCTTGCAGCAGCGGGCTTGAAGGAGGGCCCTGGGCTGGTGCAGGCAGCAAAGCCACACAGTAGCTTTGGTTAGTGCTTCCGGAGGGCTGGAGAGTCGGGTGGGCTGGCCAACTTGGGACAAGGCTATAAAGGCGTCTGCTTCTCTCCTGCACTTCAGAAAAGTGGCTGTGGGAAAGATGTCACGTGCATTTGATAGACGGGACATGAAGCAGAACTCAGTTCTTATTTGTTTAATTTCCACAAATTAAAGTTCTCGACTAACCTCTCTGGTCTGTGTTTCATAAGCATTATGATCCAAAGCTTCACTCCTCAGATGAGACCCCAGGGGGCTGGCTGTGTCCGTGTCCTCTGGGAGTAGATAATAAATGCAGATACTTGGGTCTCCACCAAGTCAATGCCAGCAGCTGACCAAGATCACAAGCTTATCCTCTTGCATGTTGCTATGGAGACTATGGAGAAAGCAGATGCTTTGGGAGAAGGTGGCAGCCTGTTCTCCAAGGGCTCCCGGCACAGCCAACGAGGCAGAGCTGTGAAGAAGTACACCGAGAGGGGAAGCGTTTAGAGAGGGTTCAGGTGCAGAGAGGAGCCCCGTGGCGCCTGGGGGACCCCCCAGGAATCGTGCAGGTTACATCTGACTACCACGTCTTTACAGGCAGTGCAAATATGTGTAAGAGGAAGAAAAGAGTCTTTCACCCATAGTGGTTTGAAAGATTAAAAGAACATGGGGATGAAGAAAATGAAAAATTTCCAGTTATGGAGGCCCCATGTGTGCGTGTGTGGTGTGTGTTGTGTGTGTCAGAGTGTGTGTGTGTGTGGTGTTTGATGTGGATGTAACAGTATATTTGGCTATATTTTCAGTGAGAGATCAGCTGGGGGTCCTTCCATATGCAGGAGAGAATGAAAGGCTGTTTGGATGGGAAGTAATGGCAAAAAAAAAATGGTGAATTTGCAACCTATTTAGAGTACAAGATCTTGGCAAGTGTTTGGTTATGAAGTAAGGGAGAAGAGGCTATACAGTTGGTTTCTAGTAGATGGTGGGGACGTTTGGGAATATTCACCAACACTGTAGGAGGACTCACATGCTGGGGACTTCTGAGCTTGGTATCAAGGAAGTGCTATCAGGAGGTGATTAATCTGGAGCTCACAGGAGACCCGAAAGCAGAGAGAGGTGTAGAGAGCTTGTAGAACTAGAAGAAGTTCAATAGAAATTCAGAAAAAAAAGGCAGGCAGGAAAGAAGATAGGAGGAAGATTCTGGGAGGAAAATTGGAAGGGAGGGAAGTAAGAATCTCATCTTCGAACTGTATCTTTGAAACATGTTCTCTTTATAAAAACAGAAATTTAAAAAGAAGTTGAGACCTTGAGGGGAAGGACTAAAGAAGCCAGGCTGAAACAAAAGTAGTTTGAGGAAACAGGGAACTGGATTACAGTGATGTGAGGAGACTGGTAACCAGAATTTGGGATGATCTGTGTGTTGACAATGCAACATCCATGGAACTTTAGAACGACTGAGTTTGATAAAATTCATCTCTTCATGCATGTAAAGAACAGAGAGCAATACTATTTTTCTCTCCTGAATAGTACAGCTTCATGTATGTAGAATGAGGGGTTCTTCCAAGTGTCCCTGTTTCTGGGATTTTGTGTGTATAAAGTATTTCCCTTTGGTGAAAATGCAGATTCTGAAATAAATATCTGATTTACAAGACTTGAATATCTTCTGTATTACAAATACATTTGCAAATGTATTTGTCTCTTTCAGATGAGTAAATAAAACCACTCTTCTCTGATTATTAAGCATGGGCAATTTGGTCTTCCCTTGGCACTGGCAAAAACCTGAACAGGGTTCTTTTGGTGAGGTGGCGAGAGGAAGCGTTTAAGCACCACCAATGGGTTATCCTCTTTAAGCTTGCTAGTGGTTCATTGTTCATCAGTCTGATTTTAGTAGACTTCAACACTGGGGGAGGATTCGGACAGCACCTTTTATGCATGGGAGCAATCCACTCTTCTTTACTGAGTAAGCACAGGTTCAGCGAGGGTCAGGCTTTGCTGCAGGTGCCAAGCCAGCTTGCAGAAGACCTGTCATTCTAACTCAGGCTGTGTGTTACCATAGAGGGTTTTTTTTTTCAGGGTGGGGGGAACGGATAAAATTTCAAAGATACTCTGTTCTGTTTTGAAATTTGAAAATTTAGAGTCATTTCCCTTATCTTGGCCGTCTGACTAGAATCTAGGTCTATAAACAACAAAGCTGGGGCTTATTTCATGTTGCCATAGTGTTGAAAAAATTTTAAATTGTCACCTGAAAAGTACACTTGGTACCCCACCAAAAGATAATAAGTAAGAACACATCAGAGTAAATAAGGAACCAATTTGGCAGTAAGAGACATTCATCTACAGTTCGGTTTGGCTGGGGCAGTTCCAACTCTGCAATAAGGACACAGGAGTGACTGAATCACCACAGGGATCCATCCAGAATGGAAAGCCCTAGTTCTGCTTGCGCACGACAATCACGTGGCATCCTTTTAGCCAACGCTGATGTTTTGACCCTACCTCAGATGGATTCAGTCATGATATCTAAGGGTTGGGCTCCAGGTATTAATATTTTAAAATAAAATCCTTGATAATGCAAATGTGCAGCTAAATTTTTTAGGTTTATTTATTTTTGTTGGAAAGGCAGATCACATTTATGGAGAGAGGGAGAAACAGAAAGATCTTCCTGTCTGTTAGTTCCCTCTCCAAGTAGCCACAACAGCCAGAGCTAAACTGAGTCAATCTGAAGCCAGGAGCCAGGAACCTCTTCCGGGTCTCCCACACAGGTGCAGGGTCCCAAGGCTTTGGGCCGTCCTCGACTGCTTTCCCAGGCCACAAGCAGGGAGCTGGATGGGAAGTGGAGCTGGCGGGACATGAATCAGCACCCATATGGGATCTTGGTGCACTCAAAGTGCGGACTTTAGCCACTAGGCTAATGTGGCAGGCCTGCAGCTAAAATTTAGAACCTCTGACAGATTTTGCTGGCACATACACAGACTTTGGGTCAATTGTTGTAGAATTGGGAAACTGATAGAAATAGCATCTGTGAACAGCTGTGTCCATAAATCTCGTTTTTTCTGGTTGGTCCTGTCAGCCAAGTCTCAGCATCTTCGCACCACATTTTATTACTACTTTTGTTTTTAATAAAAAATGCACTTGTGATGGAATTGGAATTTGTCAATTCTTTTGGTAAGGGACTTTAAAAAAATATTCTGTTGTACATATTGCAACAATGTAGATGAGATAGTCAGTTTTTGGCCTGCTTTCTAGCAGACTATATAAAACCATGGTTAAGGAGATGAGAATTCAAATTGTCCAGACCTGGAATAGATAAATGTTGGTCGGTCAGTGAAAACTTACAGGTGCTGTGGGGGAAATGTACTTAGAGAAAACTTTTGTCAAAAAAGCTGTTTATGAGGTTAGGGAGCCTCCAGTTGCATTTACTCATATGCCCGAGTTCATCAATTCACACCTGATTATGACGGCAGGACATGCATATTGAGGACCCCTGTGGTATGGTAAAGATGTTTGCTTTCCTACATTCTAAAATCAAATGTACAGCGGGGCCCACTGGTAAGGCCTTTGTGGAATGAATGCCTGTGCTGGCGATACAGGCTGGCTTTCCCGGCATTCTGCAGAAATACAGAATGCAGATTAGGGTTTGGGTTGAATGCAGGTAGAATCCAGACTTGCAGGCACATTTACACAATGGCTCTTGGAATCATTCAGTGATCCCAGAGGAAGTCCCATGGGCAAACAAGCACCTGCTCCTGCTTGAGGGGAAAGTATAAAGAAAGGGTGAGGGATGATGTGGGTGGGGCAGGCGGGGCATAGAAGGCCCTTTTTCTTAAAATGATGAGGATGTCCAAGTCACTGCTTCTCGCACACCCTTGGCCAGTCCCTGGTTGTGCCACAAGGGAATAGGTTAGAGCACAAATTCAGGAATCAGACTGTTGGCTTCGCATCCCAGTTCTGCCACCTGGTGTAGGTTACTGAATGTTTGTGTTCCTCAGTTTTTCATCCATAAAATGGGAATGATGAAAACAGCACATGTTTTGCAGGCTGAGGAGTAAATGTGTTAACCTGTGGAACCCTTGAGTCGTGTTTTTTACATTAGTAGTTGGCCACACCAAGACTGTAGGGAAAGCTGGGAATGTAGTTTCTAGCTATGTAGCCGTGTGAACTCAGCAGGAATTTTGTTACTTACAGGAAAAATGGACACAGGGCAGGGTGACTGTGACATTTCTACCCAAAAAAGCACACTTTTGAGAGCAGAAGTTACCTCTGTTGATGCCACTGGAATGCCAGCCACCAATAGGAGCCATGCTGGAAGACCAGGATCTGTGGTACTTCATCTAGGGCTTAACCAGTGACCTCCACCAGAGCATGTCTGATGAACTCATTTCACAGTTTTTCAGCTGTAAAAATTTCAATCCGAGAAGCTGATTCCTGTTTTCAGTTGCGGGTGGATAGGCAGATGGAGGGAACATAAAGTATTTCCTTTAAATTACTCCCTAGGCTATATGGCCTCTAAGAAAAGTAAATGAATTAACAAAAGAATTTTTGGCCAAAGGGGACATGCAAGACAGTATTGGCAAGAAATTCTCAGTGCATAGCAACTGCCACGCACAGGTTGGGAAGCAGAAGAAGGGACAGAGCCCTCGGTGTTTGTGGTGGGAAAATAGCTTTGAGTGGGCTGTGGTTTGCACCGGCACAGACACCTATACATCATGCCATCAAGTCGACCATTACCTAGGTGTGAGCATCTCCCGGGCTTTTATTCCTACCTTTGCAAGTCCTTAGTATTGGCAGGTGGGTTCCGATCAGGCTTCGAAAGCTCTACCATTAGCCAAGTTATTCTGATATGTTTTTAGGCTCTAAAAATAACTAGCCTTGTTCTGAAACTCTGGGGAGAGCAGCCCTCACTGCGCAATAAATAACTGATCCAGACTGCAGAGGGAAGTGACCACCTAGGGTGGGAGCCCTAGACAGAACCAAAGCCTGGGTGAGAGACTTAACCCGGGCTCCATTTTCTGTTCTTTTGGAGAAAGCTAATATGTCATGGCAGATAAGGAGAAACAAGCGAGAAATGAATATGAACTGCAGACCCCTAACTGCCCAAGAAAGTGTAAAAAAATCAGCACTGGGTTGATAAGAGGAAAAATCACAGCCAACTGTAAAAATACATCTCTACTCTACACATCCCCTCCGAATAGACCCATGCATTTCAGCAAATGGTAAATAATGCTTAAAATGGCAGCAGCTAGAGTTGGGAAAATAAGAACCAGGTGTTGGAAGGAAGCAAAATCAGAAAGAGCATCCATTTCCCATCAACAATCTCTACCATAAATCGCAGCCGTGCCACCGCCACGACCTGGAGCCCGCAGGGAAGAGGGACTGTTGTAAAAATGATAAATCAGAATCACTACATGCCAGGCCTGATAACACAGAGTTGATTCTGGGCGCTGATATATATCTATAATCACAGAGAAGCAGAGCTTGATCAAGGAAGGGCCAAATGTGAGCAAATGCGAAGTTCAAAATCTGGTGGCTGCTTAATATTCCACCCGAGCCGAACATTGGATAATACAGTGGAAATTGATGACTCAGTGGAATCCAGCTGCAGCAAAATAGAGATATATTACAAGTTCCTCCCCAATAATAGAAAAATCTCTACTTGTCAGTGCCTGTTCATCACATTTTTATGTATTCTTCATATCTAGAAACAAAAGGGGATATACTGCCCATATCACCTATCTAAAGTAGGGTGACCATATTTTTCTGGGGTTTTGTTGTTGCTTATTCCTTTCAGGAGGCAAAGTCCTCCACTCCTTTTAGGAAAAATATTCATTGTAAAAATATGCTCTCAGTGGAACATTTCTTAAGTGTCCTAATTGGACTCCGGCAAGTCTCTCAGATTCTGTATACATGTGTATGTGTGGGGAGGAGAGTGGGGACAATGGGAGGGAATGGGGTGACGAGGTGCCAGCCTTGGACAGTCACCTGAGGACAACTGGTTATCTGGGTGAGCAGCCTCACACTGAGTTGACAGGAGCATGGTGCTAGGTGCAGTCAGGGACTTTGAGGGACTCCGGGGAGCGAGCATGGGAGGTCCTTGCGCAGTAATTTCTAAGTGTCCATGACCCTGGACACATGCGCAAGCTAGAGCATGTGCTTTATTTGCGCTTCTGGTTCTCCATCTGGCTTCACCTGTGGGTAGGTAGTTGGCACTCAGCTGTGCAGAGCCCTTGCGGGATAGAGGGTCTTTAGTCACTGACTTGTCTCTCAAAGTCAACCTGATGTCTTTGATTCCTGCACCAGCAGTGTCTGCTTCAACGTCACCCAGGGGAACCTGTTAGAAAAGTGTTTTCTTGGATTGCATCTTAGACTAAATCAGAAACTTGCGGACACATGCACACACACACATACACACAGAGGGAGAGAGAGAGAGAGAATCTTCTATATATTGCTTTACTCCTCAACGCGGGGTCAGGCTGAAGCCAGGAGCCTGGAACTCCATCCAGGTCTCACATTTGTGCAGTAGGTAGCCACCTGCTGCTTCCCAGGATCTATTAAAAAGCTGGATTCCACGAAGGTTAGCTAGGACTCCCACCAGCACTGCACTTGGGATGTGCGTATCCCAAGAGCTAGCCTAACCACTGCACCACAGTGCACGTCCCAGTAGGCTGTGCTCACTCCCTTGTTGTGAACATTCGAGCTTGTTAATGGTGGTCGGAGGGAAATGGGCTCACAATTGTTAATGGTCTGTCTTTATGTGATTCTGAGTTGGGATTGTGATGTTTATTATACAGTCACATTTGACCTTAAAGGTGGTCATCCCGTTTTAAGGAATAAAAGTGCAGTGATAGCCACCAGACTCAGAATTTCTGGACCTGATTCAAAATCATGCAAACATAAAATTGTAGTCAGGAATTTGAACCCAGATCTTTCTCATCTCAAGCTTGGTCTTTTTCTTTGTATCATAACGTGACTAATGGTGGGTCTGTCTTCTAATTGCTACACAAAAGGAGCCCAATGATCCATCCTAAGGAGTGTGTCTGTTAAGTTCTGCTGCTATCTGACCTTTATTTGTGTGTGATTCAAACTTGGGATCTTTAATTTGGAGGCGTTGGGCCCATGAGAGTCAGAAAGAGAGTCGCCAGATACAGGATGGCATGGAATACTCGCATCAGGACAGGAGTCAGGAGGCCCAAGTTGAGTGTCTGTGCCATTAACCCACCCAGTGTTGCTGAATCTCAGTATTTGCTTAGCTGTAAAAAGGGAATGTCTTAGCTCCCTTGTAAGGTTATAGAGGGTTTTCTATAAAATAAATGAGAGTAAAATGATTTGACATTGCATAGTATCTTTTAAATTTAGGATCTTACCATTGATACCATAGTAAGGAGACAAGGACTCAAGACAGAATTACTCACCAACCTCTGTTTTGGATGTGTTCTTTCTCTGCTTTAGTCTGTTTATGCTGGAGAGCAGGAACCACATGAGACAGTCAGTTAAGGGTATCTATGGCAGATTAATTAATTGTTTTCAGGCACAGTATCAGCTCCCATCAATAATGGTGGTGGGACTGAGGGAGAAATGCAGGCTTCCATGCGGACAGGGAAGGCAGAGCCTGTGAAAAGCTGTCAGCTTGCTGATGGCATCTGTGGGCAGAGAAGTCTGTGTCAGACAGGGTAGAGCCCTCTCTCAAGAGGATGCTGCTCCAGGATGGGACCCAGGATGGAAATGAAATGGGGAAAAGGAGGGATCAGACAGGCAGGTGACACTCCTGTGTGGTCACTTGCAGAGGAGAAGCAGACATGGTGACATTCTCAATCTTTTCCCCCTGCCCCCACCCCCCGTTTATTTGTTTTTCCAGTCAGTGGTGGTATTATGAAAGCTATCACTGTGTGAAATGCACTGTGATTCAGATTCTAGGTATATTACGCTGTTGAATCTTTTTAAAATGTATGTGCAGGAGGGAAAAGAAGAGGGGGCTACTTTTTGCTGTCAAACTGCATCAGTACTTGGGGATAGGGACCAGTCTTTTAATGACTCCTTAGAGACCCCATTGCGAAAAAGAGTGGTCCAAGGGTATTGTAGGAGTGTTTTTGACAGTTCTGATGCTGCTGGCTTCATTGCACCAGGGTTAAGAAAATCTTTTCAAGATCTATTGGCTGACCAGGTCCACCTTAGTGCATCCTCAGGCCCAGGAATATGCTGTAAAACTTGGCCAAGACAGTTGTCCAGCCATTTTGTTTTCCATTCTCTGATGAGGCACTTGACATCCTCTGCTTGCTTAGATCAGCAGGCTGTTATGTCCCTTGTGTGCATGTGGGCATACTGTCTGCTTCATAGGAATCAGCAACCGAGGAGGCCTAGTCCAGCCCAGCCCACCTAGTCTTCATGCACACCAGCCTGGTTGGGATGACCGTCAATAACCCTCACAAGGCCTAACCCCAGCCCCAGTCTTTGCATGTGCCAGCATGTGCTATGGCCTAGCCCAGTCTGTCCTGTAGCCTGATTCTCATGTACACCCATGGGTGCTTCAGCTAAGCTCATCATGACCCATTCCCAAACCAATCCACATGCATGCTGATGGGAGCTACCGACTGAGCAGTCTGACCCACCACTAGTCCTGGTTTTCAGGATCAGCAGCAGGAGCTACAGCCTAGCAGAGGAGTACACACAGTTCCCCTACCAGGTATGCTCATGTCCTTGGATCTTGCACCTACTAGGGAGTACTGTAGTCTAGCTTCACATGGTTCACACCCTGTTCCAACACTTGCCGGTAGGTGCAACAGGCTGGGCTAGCCCACCTGATCGGCTCCCATTCCTAATTTTCACGCTCACTCATAGTGTTCAATCTTTATGATTGTCCTGGCGTTTTGATGAAGTTCTTCTCATTTTACAGAGCAAGCACTGAAGTTCAAGGTGATTAATAACTTGCTGAGACTACAGTCAGTAGGTAGCAGAGCATGGGTTAGAATATTGGGCTGTCTCTGCTCCTTTTCTCTCTCTCTGCCCTACTGCTGTGCAATGAACACTCAAGTGCCCTCAGCTCTGGAGATTGTTCCCAGTCCGAGTGAGGCTCTGAGGATGGCTCTTAGTGTCTAAAATTTCCTCAAATCTCATTTTTAGGACTTTTCAGGTGCCTGGGAGACTCTACAATTAAACTTGGTGGCCATTTCCATCAATCCACTACTATCGCCAATCCATGTTCCATTCATTTTGAAATTCTTCTCATTTCTCGAATGTGTTATGTACATTTCTCATTGTGGCTAGATGCTTTTTCAGAGCCTGACTGAGACTTACCTACTTATTAAAAATGGCAAACTCCAGGACCCTGTGTTACACCAACAAAACAGAATCTGAGAGTGAGGCCCAGGAATTTGTATTCTAATGAGCATGCCTAAGTGATTCAGATGAACACAAATGATGGAGGGCCGCTGGTCTGCCTTGATATCTGCTATGCTCCTTTGCCCCCCTTTGGTTTCCAGTTTTCTGTCCCTGTGGCCTTTTCTACTGCTTGAATACCTGGCAAGTGCCACCTCAGATAGCACCTCTTTTGTGAAATCTTGGTTGTACCCCGTCAAAGTTTGGAACCCCTCTTGTGTTTAGCAAGTTGATTCCCACTTCCATTAAAATGCTTATCAGCCTGAAAGGTTCTTAGACTATTCCCTATCATTCTGTCTATCTTGAGGTTTTTATTTGGAACAGAGACTGTCTATTATTTACTGTCATTATATCTTCAGTGTTTAGTACAGTGCCTGATGCCAAGTGATACGTGCAGGTTTCGTGGGGAAAGATGAAGACAAAGCAGGCCCATTCCAGAGAAATTTACATGGTGGCAGCTCTTTCAAATATGGAAACACCAACCTATTTTTGTGGGTGCAGTTTACTGTGGGGGCAGGGGCAGATGGAAGGTGTCTCCTGCTGGTACTTAGGACTCAAAACTCTTTTAAGAAATGGGTTCTGCACTGCTACATGGAGGCCCACAGAAATGGGGGTCTAACAGTCCTTCCAGGGTTGTGGCTTTTGTTCTGTGGTAGCTCCATCTGTTGGTTAGGCCTAGAAGACCTAGCAGTCAAGGTGGTGTCCTCACTGGGTGGATGTTAACCGGTTAAAAAAAAAAAAAAGTGAACTTTCACTTTGTTTTCAGTCACTTCATTTTCAGAACTTTCTTTTTAAAATTATATCTACCACGTTATAAATTCTCCTATTGCAATTCAGATGGGAAAAGCAGGAACTTTTTAAAATATTTTTGTTTACTGGGAATCATTAAAAAGAGAGGTTATTAAAGATTAGTTGTTTCAGCCAAGTTGCAACAATGGATGCTAGATGGCCCAGTAGAAACCATGGCATCCCCCTTTTCGGGTAAACAGCACCTGCCTTTGCTTACAGATGTTTCAAGATCTTCCAGGTTGGTTGTTTCTATTTAAGGCACATCATCTGTGGAATTCTTAAATACAATCCAGTTCTTTGGAATTTTTTATAAAGCTGACTTATTAATAATAGGAGAGTTTCAGATGGCATCATAGTGGCCCAGCCATCTGTAAATAGATGAAGTTCAATGAGGAAAATCACATAAGGAAGCTGTTTCAGTTACTATTTCTATTTTCTTCATTCACATCATCAGATTTCAGAACGACAAATATGGGAAGAGTGTGAGAGCATGTCTTTTTTTTTAAAGACGATAGTTTTAAACTTGGATCTGAGTTCAAACATTCAATTTAGAGGAGAGTTATGATTCAAATGTGTGTTACTTATTGTATTTGTCAATTTTCAGAATTTAAATTTATGTTGGGATAAAGTAAATTCAAGGCTGCATTTGAACAGCAATGGGGCACATTCTCTGATTTTCTTATTCTTCAAGTAGGGGTTCCTAAGCTCCATGTTTAAGGCCATGGGCATGAGTGCTGGGTAGATGTGGATGTCAGAGTCCCAGATGATTATTATATCCTGATGTCCCTGCTAGAATATATGTTTGATCACTGGGTTTCATCTGATTTATACCTCAGCATGTGTCTGACAAAGCCAAATGGGGAGCGTTGCATTATTTCAGTTTTATAGGTCGTGTCTGAAGGGGTTTGGTTCAGAAAATAGACCCCTGCTCAACAGGAGCAATTGTGATCTCACGAGGCAGTAGGCATTGAGTCAGCAGTCCTGGGCTGCCTGGCGCCATGGTGTCCGGTAAGCCACAGCGGTGCGCACACGGCACTAGCATGCACACGTTGTAGTACACACACTAGAGTCAGAGTGAGGTGGCAGCCAGACAGTTAGCACAGTCCTACGATAGTGGAGAAGGGCTCATGCCCCAGTGGGGGAGAGAAGCTGTGCCTATGGTCTTGTCTTCATTTCTTGCTTCTCTCTCTTTCTCTCTCTCTCTTTTTCACACACACACACACGCACATGATTTTTCCAGTGTCAACAGTGATAGTGTAAATGTAGAGAGAGGAAAACGCAGCCCGTGAGTGTATGTGAGTCTTGTACATCCCTTGCCTGACTATATGGCTCTCAGGGCTTAACTCAAGCTCTGGCACAATGCAGCCTCTGTAGAAAAGATATTAGGAACAAAAAACAAACACGAAGATTCAGGAGCAGGCGGCCAGAATTATTAAGGAAAACATTTGGATGATGCCATTAAAAACATATGGGGATTCTATAAAGTCCTGAAAAGAAAATGTTTAATTATGCACTGTATGCAAAAGCCATCATGTTTAGCTTAATAGTAAAGGTTGAAACTGCGTGGGGCTTAAGTAGTCCACAGTGAAGCATCAATCTCTTGACTCTTTTAAAAATAATGTTTTTCTTTCACTGATGACAAATACCTTTCAAATGGTTGAGATCATGCTGCTATAGTGAAACATGAGTTTAACGAAGTCCAAAGTCACTAACAAAAGTTTCCAAATTAACTTTTCAACTTTGGAGAATTAACATTTCTTTTCCCTTTCTCCTCTGCCATTCCCCTGGCAATCTTCCAACTCCCCCTTCCAAGACACAAAGGTTGCCTATGTTGGTAACCAGCATTAAGGCCTGGTGGGTTGGTTAGGGATATCCAGTTTTGACAAGGTTTCCTGTTCTAAGACACTGTAGTGATTCATTCCTTAACTTTTAAGTGTTAATCGTTGCAATGATTTTGATTTCCATTCTCAATCAGTCACATTAGAAGAAACACAGGGCTCTGATCGGTTTTTCATAAACCTGAAAACCGTCTTCTTTCTTCTGAATGGGGTGGGTTTCAGGACTGCCATCCTTTCCTGTAGAGCTCTTCTAATGTGTGGAGTTGTCATTTCAGGTAGCTTTGCTTATGTGTGTGGTGGGGAGTGACACAGTAAGGAAAGAATGCCCCCCACTTTGTGGGGAGCAGGGCCTCCATGCCAGCAGCCTGGGTCTGCTCCAGACAGGTATGTGAAGTCCAAATTGCGAAAGGTAATAGGGTTTAGTCACCTGAGAACAGTGCTAACTTTATGCTCCAACAAAGTTAGATACTGGGACCGTAGATTAGTGGGTTCTGCAAATTTAGAAAGGAAATAGTTTGCAGAAACAAAAAACATGGTATAAAATAACGGTATAAACAGATTATGTATTTATTTGAAAATGTTTCCTTGTCTTCAGAAGGTTAGAATGTGTTCTGTTGGTGCTATTTTTCTTGAAGAAATTTTATGGACTGAAGCACTTGGGATTTTGATCCTCATTTATTGGACCAGGCCTCTTTAAGTAAACACGTGGCTTATGACTCAGTGGACAGATTTGTTGCTCACTCTTGACTGTGGCAAAACGTTTTCCTAAGTGTTAGTCCAGCTCACTGCAATAAAAATAGAAAACTTCTCCCGCCCCCTTCACATCTGTCATTTTCTGTATTATATTTATGTTGAAAATTACAAATGACCAAAGAAGCAGCTATTTTTAATAACAATGGCAGTTCTAGGGACCCTACAAGGGCCTGTCTGGAAGATGCTCACCCATGGCCCAGGGTGGAGGCTTTTGAATTCAGGTACATTGAATTACATTAGTAATTTCAAATCTAACTGACTGTCTATTATGGAATCCTGAATCAACCATTGTCTCAGTGTTGTCCTCAAGTGCATTTATTTTTTTGTGTGAGAAAATCTTTCTGCCACCAGTTAGCAGCCAGCTACTGTTTACAAAGAGCCACCTGTTTTTGAGTTTACACAGGATATGTTGGATTTATGCAATACAATAGGATCAATTTAATTATGCTTTTCCTTAAGCACAGTGCTACCTGAAATTACTTCATTACCTGATACATGCTCAAGTTTTGGAGACAGAAAACAAAATAAAACAAAACCCACCAGTCTGGGCTTAAATTAGCTTTCAGATATTTCATTACCCCAATTTCTTCTAATATGCATTAAAGGCTGTCTGCTTTAGGTAGGGAAAAATGGTTGCTCTGAGCTCCCCACAGGCCCTGTTATTTACAATGTTTCAAGGCTTTAGAATTACTACAAAAGATTTACTTATATAGCAGAGCATGTAAAATTTAAAATCAATAAAGTATATAAATTTTGCTTGTCTCCTTGAATTGATTCCTTCCCCTAATAGCTCAACGCTGTAATACTATATACTGTTTTTATTTCCAATGTCATTAGCCCATCATCAGGCTTGGACTGTGCCACAGCTCTGGGGAGGTTCTGAATGTCTAACAATAGCATTCTTCTCAGGCAGTTGTCATAGGCAATCATTACTCCTTGCACAGCTTCCAAAATTGAAAAAGGGAATGAGACAAAATGATTCTGTTGCTGTGATATTAGAAGCTCAGCTAATTTCTTTTGAAGTAGTTGATATAACTTGAGCATTTGGTTTTATGGAAGAGCAAGATTTCAACTTGGTATGTTTTAATCATGGTAGATTAATCCTACAGTGTGTGTGTGTGTCTGTGTGTGTATTTAATAAATAGGAAATATGAGGTTGAGTTCTAGAGTTTTCTAACATAAAGAGTTTTTATCACCACAGCTTAACTTGAAATTAGAAAATAAGCCACATATTATGAGACAGTTAATGTTGGGAAGGTTACTATTTTGCCATTCATACTCATTTTTTTATTTTTTACATGTATTCACAAGGATAACTCATACCTCCTTACAGAAACTGCTGATGTTTTTACAGAGTGAAACAAAGCTCTCCTTAGTGGAATTAGAAATAAAGGTTGTTCAAAGGAAAGCAAGAGAGGCAAGAAGCAATTGTTCTTCCACTTGCTCTTAGCTTTGCCAGGGTGGTTGTTTGCTTAAGTTCTGGTGGTGTCTGGTCCCAGGGCTAAGAGGCTTGAGTTGACCTTGGTTTCTTGAAATGCAAAATTTCAAATGCAAACAGACTATTGAAACCTAAACTCGCTTTCATTTCTTAATGGCCTCTCTCATCCCGTGCGAAACACAGAGAACTGATTGCTTACTTAGGCTTGAACACAGAAGAGTGTCCATGCTTGCACCAGGTATTTGGCTTGCTGACCCAAGGCTTTCTAGCCAATTTCTTCAATTCTTCTTACCCTTTGGTTTGTTTAGTGCAGTGATTGACAGAACCCTCCTAAATGCTGGAGGCTCTTGCTTTGAATATTGGCTCTTTGGCTTTGCTTTTGAACCGTGTGCAACTCTTTAACCCAGAGTCTACACTTGTAAAGTAGGGATTAAGGACTTTGGTTCTACCTCACAGGGATGTTTTGCAAAGTGAGAAAGCACAGTGCAGTCTGCAGAGACCCTGTGCACAATAACATGCTGTTTCCACATGGCCTCATAGTACTTTCTACCTGGCCTCATAGTGAGCTCCCGCAGAGAAGCTCCTCATCGTTAGCTTTATGTATGGGTTGCCAGACTCAGCCCAAGCCATCTGGAAGTGCAGGTAAATGAGGAATACACACACACACACACACACACACATACACGCTTTGCATAATTAAGCCCCATCCAGTGTCTGCAATATAGTGATAAATAAAAAATTACTAGTGACCTGAGAATCACGTTCGACTAGGGGCCCTGTATTTTCATTTGCTAATCTGGCAACCCTTCTTAGAATTCCAGTTAGAATATTCTTTCCCATGATATTGATAGCAAACAGCCCAGGAAGCTTGGTGTCGGGAACACCGAGCCCAGTTACTCGAAAAAAAGCCGCGAGTCGAGAGAATGGATGCTTGCAATCAAGCGTTTATTCAAGCGAGCACACACCAAACAGGACCGGGGAAGCCACCAAGAGCACCCTTGACTTCGGCCTAGTGGAAGTCTGCTGGGCTTTGGTTCCGGCCTAGTGGGAGCCTGCTGGCTTCAGTGGCTGGGACCAAGGCATGGGTTTATATACAATTCAGTGGGTCAAGCAAGCAGTTGTTACAACGTTTTGATTAGTTATTACATGTTATCTGTCAACAACACTTGCTTTCTCTTAGTTCTGAGAAACATGTTTTTTAACATATTTATCAAGACACATTTTCTTCTTCTTTTATCATTTTTACCATAACTTGTTTTTCATGACATGCTTATGTACATTGGAGTGTCTTGACAGGAGTGAAAGGAGGGCTCACGTACACTGGGGTGTCTTAACAGGAGTGATAGCAGAGGGCTTATGTACACTGGAGTGTCTTGACAGGAGTGAAAGGAGAGGTGGCCCCATTTCACCAGTAGTTTAGGAAGATGGAGTCGCCTCTGTTCAAAAGCTCCAACATACATACTATAGCCATTATTAAGTCATAGCATACTTTACATAAAACGTCTATGATTATAGCTATTTCTGGGTCATCAATCTCAGATAAAAGTGTAGTAATATTAAGGATATAATTAAGATTATTGATAATATTACTACCCATATTTCCCATAGATTCTTTTTTTTTTAATTTTTATTACAAAGTCAGATATACAGAGAGGAGAGACAGAGAGGAAGATCTTCCGTCCGATGATTCACTCCCCAAGTGAGCCGCTATGGCAGTGCTGTGCATATCCAAAGCCGGGAACTTGGAACCTCTTCCGGGTCTCTCACGCGGGTGCAGGGTCCCAAAGCTTTGGGCTGTCCTCCACTGCTTTCCCAGGCCAGGCCACAAGCAGGGAGCTGGATGGGAAGTGAAACCGCCGGGATTCGAACCGGCGCCCATATGAGATCCTGGTGCGTTCAAGGCGAGGACTTTAGCTGCTAGGCCATGGCGCCGGGAATAGATTCATTTTTATCTATACCCATTTAAGTATGTATTGATGGAGCAGTAGAGATGCAGATGGGAGTAAATAAACACTTATAACCAGACTGTTCCTATCATTTGGATTGAGTCTTCTGGGGCCCTTCACGCTTCCAAGTTAATGCCCAAGGACCTAACATAACACGGAGGCTGCCGGCATTAGGTCTTTGGTTTGTCCACATTGCAGGCAAGGTGCTAGCATTAAGCCCGGTTTGCATTCTCCCTGGAGGGCTGGGGTCTCTCTGCTGCGGTGGGTTTTCTCTGGGGATGCCCTTGGGGGAGGGCACAGATCCTGCTTTAGCTCTTCCCTGTCCAGAACCATAGACTGGGTTTTCTGTGGAAAAAGTGTTTGAAAAGGTGAGTTCTCTCATAGGGCCCCAAAGGGAGGGCAGGGCACTTCTAGAGACTTCTACTTTCCTCTACTGCTAGCCCCCAAGGGTTTGTGTGGTGTCTGCGCTGCTTCCTTGGACTTATCTGGGAGGGCAAACTGCTTTTGGATTTCTGTCTCTTACTACATTCATTATCATATGCTGTTTGATTTTGTATAAAAGAAAAGCTCAAATGAACTTAATGTTAAGTTTTCTAAGTGGAAACAGTTAACATGTTCTATAATATTATGTCATACTTGTCTCACGTTCACTACAATGTTTTTAAAAGACTTGAACATGGAGATAATCAGAATGCTTTCCTTTACATCTTCAAGTGCTGAGCCTGACACTGAATAGCTCATCTTCACGGGCATGGAGCCGTAGAGTTTATAACATCATTACTAAGAACACTCAATATTTTCCAGCACTGTTTGTCAAGTCTTGCCAAGGCTAGGTGGGTCATCACATTAGAAGAGCTTTGACTACTTAGCCTTTTAAAATTTCTTCTGTTGAAAAGGTTTATCCCAAGCACATCTATATGGCTTCCCCTGTTGTGTATTTTTGTTATCATCTGACTCGCATGTAATCTCTTCCTGCCCCAAACGAGGACGCCTGGATTAGTGCCGGAGCGGAGAACACTTGGTTGGGCCTGAGCAGATGCTTGAAGTACCTCATTTACTTGGGCACACTTGGCACTTGTTGGTTCTGAAGAGGTTAGGCATCTATACTTTGGAATAGAAGTGGCCCTGTAAAGCATGGCAGGTGAGCATTCAGGCCATCATCATATCAGTGATGGGACAGTTACAGACTTAGAATTCTGATGAAGTTGATGTGTGCCTCAGGGAATATTCTAGGATGTTGATTGACATGTGGAAGTTGGTGCTCTCACCTGCAATTGGCCCCTCCTCCCTTAAGACACAACAGGGTCTTGCACAGTAGCCTACTGGCTAAAGTCCTCACCTTGCTTACACCAGGATGGGTTTGGTTCATATCCTGGCTGCTCTACTTCCCTTCCAGCTCCCTGACTGTAGCCTGGGAAAGCAGTCAAGGATGGCCCAGAGCTTGGGACCCTGCACCTGCGTGGGCGACCTGGAAGAGGCTCCTGGCTCCTGGCTTGTGGCTATCGATTGGCTCAGCTCTGGCCGTTGTGGCTACTTGGGGAGTGAACCAGCAGGTGGAAGATCTTTATCTCTTCTTCTCTGTAAATCTGACTTTCCAATTTAAAAAAAAAAATCTTATTAAAATTTGAAAAAGGATTTATTCATTGGGAAGGCAAGATGACACAGGAAGTGGTAAGCACACATGAGAGACACACCTAAAAACAGGATTGCTCCCCAAATGGCTGGAACGGCTAGGGCTGGGTTAGCCTGAGACCAGGAGCCAAGAAGGCCATCCAGGCCTCCATGTGGGTGCAGGAACCCCAGTGCATGAGCCATTACTTGCTGAATTCCAGGAGGAAGTTGTGTTGGACTGTGAGGAGATCACACCAAATTAGTGCTCTGATATGGGATGGAGCTCTTCCAAGAGGTGGCTTCATCTGCAATGCCCACTGCTGTTTCTCTTTAATAATATAGACACAGAGGGTGGAAGAACCAAAATGAAAATGGAGACAATCCTAATAATTCCAACAGGTAATGTTATTTTATGTTGGAAAACACTGTATATTTACTAGTGTGCTCTCATACTAATGATCTGGCTTGGAGCTTTAAAAACTTTTCCAGGGGGTCTGGTGCTAATCCTCAGCCTACAGCACTGGCATTGCATTTGGGCAGCAGTTCCTGACTATTCCACTTTGGATCCAGCTCCCTGCTTATGACCTAGGGAAGCAGCAAAGGAAGGCTCAAGACCTTGGGCCCCTGCACCCACATGGGAAGACGTGGCTCCTGGCTTCAGATTGGATCAGCTCTGGCCTTTGCAGCCATTTGGGGGGTGAACCAGCAGATAGATGATCTTTCTTTTTCTGTCTCCTTCTCTCTATTACTCTATCAAATAAAAATAAATACATGTTTTGTTTATAAACAGAAGACATGATTCATATTAACATTGTTGGGTAGGAAACATATTATTTTCCCCACTTCCCAACCCTCTCCCCTAAACTTACTTTCTGAGGATTTTGAAGCTTATGACTCAGAAAGTAGAGGAATCAGGATAGGATTTGGATCGTTTTGGGGGCCGTTATACTCTCCTGGTAGCCCAAGGAAGGAGAAAACAGGGAAGGGAATGGGGTGGGCAAATGCGAATATTGGTCAAAGATACTTGTGGTTCCATGAACAAAAACGCAATTCAAATTTAAGAAAAAGCCAAGGATGTTCCAGGGCAGGAACCTGGTGGACTCAGGGCAGCCGGGGCTCCAACAGTGCTGCATTTGGAGATTCAGTGTGTCCTATGGCTTAGAGTCTCTTTACTTCTCTGTCTCTGGGTTTTTCTTTGTTTGTTTGTTTGTTTGTTTTCCCATGTAATTTTTCTAACAGCTTATAGGGTTCATAGTGTGTTGCAACTGTTGCAGGCCGGTCTTAAGAGAGTCTATTGGTAGAAGCCCTGGAGGACACGCCCCCCCCTTGCACAGCTATTGTAGAATAGCCATGCAGTATCTGATAAGCAAATGCATCTGCTTGACTAGACACATGTGAGTCTTTACCAAGGTCAGACAGCTGGCCAGTGGTGGTAAAAGATGGCTGTTTGGCACAGCAGATAAACTTGAGAGGCCCATATTGCATGCTGGAATAGCTACTCTTAAGTTCTAGTTCCTCTTTCAATCCATCTTTCTGCTAATATAAACCCTGGAAGGCAGCAGGTGGTGACTCAAGTCCTGGGAACCCTGCTGACCACAAGGGGCCTGAGCCTGGCTTCTGGCTCCTGCCTGGGGCTTGGCTTGCCAGCCCTGCTGTTGGGTTTTGGAGAGCGAATCAGTGAAGAGCCCACCCCTTCCCCATGGCTACATGCCCCTACATGTCTCCTGTCCCTCTGCCTTCTAAATAAATGAACAAATATTAGAATGCAAGTAGTGACAGAATTGCAGTGCTAAGTCATTACCTAAACATGATATCAAAGCATCATGAAACCCACCTATTGAGAATTGCCTTCTGATAGTCAACAGCTGGGCAAGATTTCTTAGTTGCATTTTCTTCCTGTGTCAAAGAACTCATCAGGAAACAGTCAAAAGAATTTAGGAGGTGAAAGTGTCCCCTTATCAATTCAGTTCTTGATTTTCCTGCAGCTTCCTGCGGAGGCACTGGTGATGCTTACATTTCTTTTGGTTGTGTGATCCATGGTATTTTTAGGTGTTTCGACTTATCTAGAATATTATCTTTGGTGAAAACTGCTTACTTTTAACTGACTTTTGAGTTGATAGGTGAGTTGAGATAAAGTTCCTATTGCTTGTACCATGAACTGTTTGACTACTTACCACACACAACACCTTTTCATTTGCCCACATGTTACAATACTGCTGCGCTACTGCTCATTCCCTCCCCCGCCCCCCAAAATCAGTTCAGGTTATAATTTCAAATGCTTTGATTGATGAAGTAGTGCATGTTGTTTCCTATTACAGCATGCCGTGGAGAAACTGACCCAAGGCAAATGTTGATCCTCCAGGAAGAGGTTCACATCTAACTTTGGAAACACAAGTAGAAGCGCTGCAATCGGTCAGGACAAACAGATGGTGGAAGAGGGCCCAGCGTCGCTGATGTGAGCACACCGCTGGAACCAGGGCTGTGCCTGGTGCTTGTGCTGGGGACACAGCGGACCAGCCGGCTTGGGGCTTTAGACAGAATACAGAGCCCATCGATGCTGCCTTGACAGCGCTGACTCTCATTGCTAGCCATGTATAAATAACTGAAAGATCTTAAAAAAGAATAAATCAAGTATACTATTTCATGATTTAAAAAATTAATATGATCTGTGTAGAAGGACAATAGACTTAAATCTGAAACAAATTCCTTCTTTTAAAAAAAAAATTTTTTATTGGAAAGTGAGATATGCAGAGAGGAGGAGAGACAGAGAGGAAGATCATCCGTCCATTGATTCACTCCCCAAGTGAGCACAACAACTGGAGTTGTGACAATTTGTAACCAGGAGCCAGGAGCCTCTTCCAAGTCTCCCATGCAGGTGCAGGGTCCCAAGGCTTTGGACCATCCTCGACTGCTTTCCCAGGCCACAGTCAGGGAGCTGGGTGGGAAGCAGGGCCACCTGGATTAGAACCAGCACCCACATGGGATCCTGGTACATTTAAGGCAAGGACTTTAGCTGCTAGGCTATTGCACTGGGCCCAGATTCCTGTTTTTTTGTGTTTTTTTTTTTTTTAATTTAAAATTACTCCTTATGGCATGTGAAGACCATATATTTTATTTTCTGTAAGATGGTGATAGAAGTAATCTTCATTTGCTAATGAGAATTATATACAAAATCCATCTTGTTCCCATTTCCCCAGCTTTATAAGAAGTTGAACACTAAATTCAGCCTAATGTGGAGCCGTGTTTTTAAGTTGTAAAGTATACTCATGCTTCTCATCAATAGTCCTAGTGCTTGTGTTTTGTCTTGAGATGCATACATTCCTTTGGGAATTAGGTATCATATTATTCAAAAGATGCTTTCATGAATTTGCCCTTAATATTTCAGCTGTTTTTTTCCTATAAAAAATACTAAACAAATCTATATTTGAAAAATGCTTTGAGCTCTTTTAGTGGAAAAGGAATAATGTTAATACTTATTTTTGTAAGTAGAAGTAATTTTTAAAATTTACTATTTATTTTAATTGGAAAGGCACATCAGATTACAGAGAGGAGAGATGGAGAGAAAGATCTTCTATCCACTGGTTCACTCCACAAGTGGCAGCAATGGCCACAGCTGAGCACATCGGAAGCCAGGAGCCTAGAGCCTCTTCCGGGTCTCCCACTTGGGTGCAGGGTCCCAAGGCTTGCCCAGGCCACACAAGCAGGGAGCTGAATGGAAAGTGGAGTAGGTGGGACACAGACTAGAAACCATAAGGGATCCAGTGCTTGCAAGGTTGGGGGATTTAGCCATTGAGCCATCTGGCCAGGCCAAAGTCAACTAAATCTTAAATATTCTTACTAATAGGACTACTTCGGTATAGATGGAATGACAGACTTCTTAAAGGTTTGCTACTTTGAGGAATGCTAGTGTTTTCAGATCTTAAACTATTGAGCTTAAATTTATGCCCATTAATATAAACAAATTGTTTTTTATCAAAATGACACCTCCTCTAAAGATACAGGGAATGACTTCTACATAACTCACACTTGCATCTGGCATGTGAGCTCACCTAGGATCCAGGAGGCAGATGAACTGAGGTTCACATGCCAATTTCATCACCTGTGAAATAGATTAGCTTCAATTTTCTCCTCTGTAAAATGGTAATAATATTTACTTTATATAACCTTACTGAATATTTACTTTGTATCAATAAATGATGACTGCTATTTGTATAGGCTGTGGGCCCTACCAGCGCTGGCCAGCTCCCAGCTGCTCAGCAACTTGGGCAGACACAACAGAGTGAGTGAGCTGGGATTGTCATAGGAGCATAAAATAATATTGTTCCTCCAGATCTGCCTATGGCAAAATCCCATCTTGATTCCTCTTTCTTTTGAGGAATGCTAGTCTTGCTGTTGTGTCTCCTACACATACCACCTTCAGCCAGAAGGACCACAGGAGAGCTGTGCTGCGTGGAAGGAGAAGTTAGCAGGGGAGGTTGTTCTCCTGGGTGGGACGCACCTGATCCCTCCCTTGTGGGACGCACGCATCAACTGCTGTGAACAGCCTAGCCTCTTTAAATTTAATTTAATTTTATTAGTTTTCAAAAAGTGCATGTATATATTATGGAGGGAGAGAGAGAATATTGAGATAGATTGGTAGTGGTAGTAGTGAAACAAAGAGCCTGCATGTGCTGATTCACACTACACACGACTAAAAGACAAGGCTAAGCCAGGATTCAGGAACCCAACCCAGGTGTGTCACCTGGGTGGCAGGAGCTCAGCTACTAAGCCATCTCTTTTTGCCTTTTGGGGTGCACATTAGCAAGTGTCAACAGATGGCTCTGGGATCAAGGCCACATGTGCATTGTGTGATGTGGTCATCTTCACTATTACGCTAATGGCCATTCTGCTCTTTTTCAAAAAGGATTTATTTAACTTATTTGAAAGGCAGAGTTCCCCTAACCATGAAAAGACAGAGAACAGAACAAGTCAGTCAACTACCTCAGCCATATGTTGGCAGTGAAAAACTGGGCAAATGGAAATTCTAAGATGGACTATGTCAATCAGTGGATTCTTCAGCGACCTCATAATGCGTGGAATGGTGAAATTGGCAGCAATTCATAACTGTTGAACTATCAAAACCACTTGAGCAAGACCCTCGGAGCATGCCCCACATCCGGGACCTGGGATGAGAGACTGGGTGGGGCTTCTCCTTTTACCCCAGATACATGACAAAGACAATGTGGAAATAATGGTCTTGCCCACTTTCTTGTAGCCCTTGAGCCGTTTTGCCCTGGTTAACTATGTAAAGAATGTCAAAAAGAAAGAAAAAAAAAGGAAGAGAAAGGCAGAGTTCCACACACACAGAGAAACAGAGAGGTTTCGCATCCACTGGTTTATTCCCTCAGTGGCTGCAATGACTGGGACTTTGGCCAGAACCAAGTCAGATGCCAGGAGCTTCTTCCTGGTCTCCTACATGGGTGCAATGATTCAAAACTTTGGGCCATCTTCTACCGCTTTCCCTGGTACATCAGCAGGGAGCTCAATAGGAAGTGGAGCATCCCTGACTCCAGCCATTACCCATATGGAATGAGCATAGTATGCACAATGCTAGCTCCTCACTCTTTTTTTTTTAATGCAAAAAAGTTCTTCATTGTGTTTACTGGAATTTAAAATATTCTCAGATTGCTGACCAATAAGGGAGAAAAGTCATATTTCTTATTCCTATCCTTTTCTGAGGAAAGTTTATTAGGGAAAAGTTGATTTAAAAATATCCCAAGGTTTGGGCCCGGCGGCGTGGCCTAGCAGGTAGAGTCCTCATCTTGAACGCACTGGGATCCCATATGGGCGCCAGTTCTAATCCCGCCAGCTCTACTTCCCATCCAGCTCCCTGCTTGTGCCCTGGGAAAGCAGTCGAGGACGGCCCAAAGCTTTGGGACCCTGCACCCACATGGGAGACCTGGAAGAGGTTCCAAGTTCCCGACTTCGGATCGGCACGCATCGGCCTTTGCGGTCACTTGGGGGAGTGAATCATTGGACAGAAGATCTTCCTCTCTGTCTCTCCTCCTCTCTGTATATCTGACTTTGTAATAAAAATAAATAAAATTTAAAAAATATTCCAAGGTTTATATAAAAATATGAAAGTATCGTGTTAAAGTGTGACATACAGGCAGTCTCCAGATGATGTTCAAAGCCCTTCTATATTCTCTCATCCGCCACCTTTCGCACTTCCAGTCATTGGGCATCTGCTGCGTTCCTGGAGTGAGAACAGTGCCTGTACCTATCCCATGCAGGATATATTTCTTTTTCAATAACATATAGCATTGCTTAAATTAAAATTTATCTGTTTTCATTCAGATACTTGAATGGAAGGAAAGATTCGGGCACTTACGGCTTCTGTGGTCAGTGTAGCCGTTCAGATACTTGAATGGAAGGAAAGATTCGGGCACTTACGGCTTCTGTGGTCAGTGTAGCCATTCAGATACTTGAATGGAAGGAAAGATTCGGGCACTTACGGCTTCTGTGGTCAGTGTAGCCATGATTGCTCTCTCACCATGTGATCCCTGTCTGCTGGGTGCTGGGGATTCCCATTTAATTATGCAGCCTTAAAATCACTGCTTTTCTGTACCACAGCTCCTCACAGATAAAACCATTCCCCACTGAATTAGGCAGCTTGAGTTTGGCAAAGGAAGTTATTTTGTAAAACACGGTTGTCTTTGATTCTATGCTTGATTGTGTTAGTGTCACAGTTTTTGCTTCGAAAAGATGCTGTACTTGAAGTAAACAGCTTCTTGTGATCCTACTAGCAATTCTGGGGTTCACTTAAGCACCGGGATTTTGCATACCCCAGAACCTAAAGCTAAGTGCTAGATTACTGCCATGATTTCTTTATGACCCTCTCAACTTCTTCCATCCTAGAATTGGATTTTCTATTTGGGTCAGTAAAGCATATGGTTGCCAATCCTTGTAGAACCTTTGTGAAATATTAGGTCGATATCTCCAGAGACGGTAGGCACTGGCTGTCACCCAGTTCTATTGGGAGGGTAAGTTGTACATATTACTGTCATTACAAATGCAGAGAAAGCAAACCACCCCAGAAACAAACAGAGCAGGCAGGTTTTTCTTTTCTTTTGTTTGTTTCTTTCTTTCTTTTTTCAGTGGTGGGAAGAGATTGCAGGTGTGCCTGGTGTTTTTAAAGCTCTTGGTTATTGATCTTGTCTTAAGACTTACAAATAGAGCCATTAATGTGTCAGGGTGACCTGGATAACAGATGATTATTGTCCATCTTTAAACAGTACTTAGCACTAAAATGTATATGTAATGCACACAAAAAGGCCAGCTCTATCAAACTTCCTTAAGGTTTTACAGAAGAGAACTCATTCTTTCATTCATTTTTCTCTCTGCCCTCCTCCCTCGCCACTCCTCTCTACTTTTTCCTTGCATTTATGTCTCCTACTAATTGGTAGATGTTCTACTGCATGTTCTAGTCCCTGCCTGGCAGACACACACACACACACACACACACACACACTCCACAGATCTACAATAGAAATATCTCAACATGTTACCTTTGTATGCCTTCAGTAACTTTCACCATCTGAACGATGGCGCTCATCACACTGAGTAAAGCAAGTTAAAGTCCTCTAACACCTAGGGATTTTTACTTCAACTTCACTGTAGCCTCAGATTTACTGCCATGAGTCAAGTTTGTCAACAGAGAGGCCCAAATTGCACTGGATGGGCAGATTCTTCTGCCTTCACTCTGGGCACATGGTCGATGCAGGCAGCAAGTCAGTAATACATCTTTATTTAAGCCAAGTCCTGGATGTAGTCCCAAATGACATAATCTCCCATAAGCTGGGAAATCTGGTCTAGACCACAGACTATTATGGGGTGCACACCTGCTCAGAGGATTGTAGTCAAAAGGTAGTTAACAGCATTTCATTGTTATCCTGGGGGAACCAAATAAGTCACATGTGGCAGGAGTTGGACCTGGTCCTAACAGCTCCTTGGAACTTTTATGAAACAAATTAGAATATTTGCTAGTGTTATTGCAAAGGGTCTGCTTTTTAGGTACGTTTGAAGAATCTATTTTTGTACAATGCTTTTATCTTTGCCCAGATGTAGACATTAAGGCAGATAAAGCAATCATGGTTTTTAGTAATTCCGACTCCTGTTATCCAAAACCTTGACAATGGGGATGGCTGCGAAGGAGGAAGTGAGAAACAGGAGGTGTTGGAGACCAAGGATAGACAAGATCCAATGATTCCACCCAGTTCATCTCTTAGCTCATCAGTTGGCTTGTTGATTCTTTATTTGTCTCCCACTTATTCATGTGTCAGACAGTGTAAATGCTTTCCATGTTCCAGGACCGATGTTTGGCTCTGTACAAAGCAGTCAACAAGATGTAGTTCCTGATTATGGGGAGATGAGACGAGGAGAATGGTATTTTTTTTTCCTGTCCTGGATGGGAGAATGTCTCTACCACCACCCAGCAGCGGCGACACTAAAAACGCCGAGTCATACTCTTGGGGGTCCAGGAAAAGCTGGCAACTGGACCTCTCACTGCCAAAAGCAGTTGCGTTTAAAGCCTTCTCTCCGCTGCGCCTTACCCATTAGTCTAAGCTTTCCTACCCGCTTCTTCCGCCACCCTTCCTCCCGTTTTTCCACCACCTTCTTCCAACATTTCTTCCCGTACTCTCTGCTTCATTCCCCACAGTCTTTCTCCTCGTCGCCCCTCAGTCTCCTCGTCGCCGTCGTCTGTTGTCTGTTGCCTGTTGTCCGTCCGGCCTTTGTCCCTCTTAGTCCGTCTGTCCTCCCACTAGCTTTTACCCACTACTTTTGTATAGTTCTCCACCAATCACGGACGTGATAGGCCAGTAATCACCGTGGGGGAACTAGCCTATCCTGTTTACCTGCTGGCGAGACCAGCTCCCCCTCCTGGCCCTGGGCCAGTGCCTTCTTGCAACGGCCCCTCCCAGTCCCAGGAGCGGCTTTAACACCCCGCTCCCCACAGGAGAATTGAGAGGACAGCCTGGAAGGGATTTGTGTTTAGCTTTTCAGCTTTGGAGCTGACATTATGCTGTAGATGCCTCTGAAAAGCAAAGGAGAAATACTAAGAGTTAGGATTAAGAGCAGAAATCACAGCTTCCCAGTGGTGGCAAGAGATCAGTGTTCTAGGAGTAGCTTCTTAGGGGTGTGATTAAGGTGTAAGTCCACTAATGAGTCCTGATAGTACAGGGTGTGGGATGTGCAGAGTCCCCTGGGGAGCCAGGGGGAGGAGGGAGGAGCTGGAGGCTAGAGGAGATACCATTTTCAAGAAAACTGGTAAGCTATGAGTTTTGTTATGACAAATACACATGGAGCTCAGTTGTATATGGTGTACACGTGGAGAGATGGCCTGTTGAACAGATTGCAACTGGAAAAATGGCCTGGGCCCAGAACAGTACACGTCTTGAAACTGTGGAAGGACCAAATGGGGCCTAAGCAGTTAAAAATTATCTACTGAGTGACTTTGTGTGCACCATGGGAGTGTCAAGACTTAGATGAGTGTGTCCAGAGAAAATAATTTCAAGCAATTCATGTTTTGGAAGATTGGAGACTCTAAGATGAAAAGAATGTGTAAGATTTAGGGGCGAGTGAAAGGCTTCAAGTTGTTAAACAGGTGTCTAGTAGCTAGGTGTCAGTCTCCATAAGAACACAAGGAAAGTACAGACTTCACTCCCCTTCCCCCAACATGAGAAGCCCAGTCTGATGCAGAGACTTGATTTCAGCTTAACTTTGCTGCCAGTGTTGTAAGCACCAGTTGTGTTAAAGCTGCCACTAGCTTTCTGTGTGTGAAATACAGAGTCAGCAGCAGATCACTAAGGCTATAAAAAAAAGGCAGATTTTGATTATTATTTTAACAAATCTGAATGCAATAAACTAAAGTGTGATTGAAAGCAAGTGTAACACAATGACTCTACAAATTCAGCACATACATTGGCTGCTTAAGAAAACATCTGCTTGTTACCTCTTTTTTTTTTTTTAAAGATTTATTTATTTTTATTACAAAGTCAGATATACAGAGAGGAGAGACAGAGAGGAAGATCTTCCGTCCGATGATTCTCTCCCCAGGTGACCGCAACGGCTGGTGCTGTCCCCATCCGAAGCCAGGAACCTGGAACCTCTTCCGGGTCTCCCACGCAGGTGCAGGGTCCCAAAGCTTTGGGCTGTCCTCAACTGCTTTCCCAGGCCACAAGCAGGGAGCTGGATGGGAAGTGGAGCTGGCGGGATTAGAACTGGTGCCCATATGGGATCCCAGTGAGTTCAAGGAGAGGACTTTAGCCACTAGGCCACGCTGCTGGGCCCTGTTGCCTCTTACAGTATAGAAGCAATTAAAGAAATCAGGCGAAGCTTACTAGTTAAAATTTGTTAAACATCTTTGCAACCAGTCTGCATTTTTATTCTTTTTCTGAGGCTTTTTGATTTTGTTTTTCTTGACTGAGTGGCAAAGGGTGCTGCTGATCTTACTTCCTAAGGAGGTTTTTTCCCAGTACCTGTGCCGGGTCTGCCCTCAGGGAATTTCAGATAACAAGCAGCACCAGGTTGGCCCTCTAGATATGTCCTCCCCTCCGCTGCCTCAATGGTTAGCAGATTGGATGAAAATGTGTCCACAGAGATTAGATATTCCAGTGTCCACTCTGCGTTTTTTTTCTGCCCTGAGAGCTATCTCTGGAATCAACCCTCTACCTCTGGTTTATCAGGGGAGAGTACAGACAGATAACATCCTTGCAATGTGACCCTGACCTTTGTCAACCTTTGTTAAGGCTTCATCTGAAGTCAGGCCTAATGTTTGTAAACAGGATGTAATTAAGGCTGGGAACTGACAGGGTCTGACACTAAGACAATGCAGAGTTGGCAGGGAACAGTCTGTGAGATGTCAGCTCGCATTGTGTTCTAAGAGCCTTCATAATAATTAGTGTCCTCTGTCTGAAGGAAGTTCAGTCAAGTTGGATTAATCTGTCACAGCATGGAGGCCATCCTTGGGAGGGCAAGTGTTTCCTCTGATAAACCTTAGAACAAGTATGAGAAAAAAAAGCAAAGAGGCTCAAAAGAAAACTGTGAAAGTCCAGACTGCTGGTGACAGGTGTGCCTGGAAATTAGAAACAGGAAATGGAGGGGGGTGGGAGAAGGAGGCATTCCCAGGGATCAGAATTGGTTACAGTTGGCCCAAGCCTGCTGGACTGAATGCCATGAGGAGGCGCAAGAAGTGCTCCCAAGCCCTGCAGAAACACCCCAGTGGCTTCTGCCCAGCACAATGGCTGTGTCGGAGATGCTCATGCCTTGGAAGAGGAATTTGCCTGAACCTGTAATTGATCCAAAGAGGCTGAACCTGCTTTCTGTTGATGAACATCTGGTGCTTGGTGTGGTTCAAGCTGAGTCTAGGCTCTCTACTTCCAGGCCGATAAACGTGATGCTGCCAGCCAGCTGCCAGGAGCCTGGTGAGTCTGTGCGGCCCCTCCTGAATTTCAAAAATTGTCATAGAAATCAGGGATTCAAACATGTATTGCATCGTTATTCACAAGAGCCAAAAGGTGGCAATTACCAAATGTCCCTTAATGTCATGAAAGGATGAACAGATAAACAAAATGTGGTGTATCAGAAAGTCTGTAGAAAATGGAATTAAAGATAAGTTTATTTGGTGCAAAACATTTTGTAATCTCTGTATTTTTTCATGACATACATTTTCCATGAACTTTTTTAGGACCTCCTTGTACTACATATGATGGGATATCATTCAATCTTAAAAAGGAAATAAAATCTTGGGCCCAGCAGCGTGGCCTAACGGCTAAAGTCCTCGCCTTGAACTCACTGGGATCCCATATGGGCGCCGGTTCTAATCCCGCCAGCTCCACTTCCCATCCAGCTCCCTGCCTGTGGCCTGGGATAGCAGTTGAGGATGGTCCAAAGCTTTGGGACCCTGCACCTGCATGGGAGACCTGGAAGAGGTTCCAGGTTCTTGGCTTCGGATTGGTGCAGCACTGGCCGTTGAGCTCAGTTGGGGAGTGAATCATCGGACGGAAGATCTTCCTCTCTGTCTCTCCTCTCTGTATATCTGACTTTGTAATAAAAATAAGTCTTAAAAAAAAAATAGAAGAGTGGTTCCCAGAAACTGGAGGAGCAGAGAATGGGCAGGTACTATCTCCTGAGTGGTGCTTGGGGTGATGAGAAGTTCCTGGAGATGAAGTTGTGGCGGTTATATTTCATAGGAATTACCTAAAGTCACTTTATACATTTGAAGATGGCAATTTTATTTCATCACAGTTAAGACAATTTTAGAACTAGCATTAGACAGATAGAACCTTCAAGCTGGATGTGCCCTCCAGGCTGTCTCTGCATTATCGGGGGAATGGCTGGATTTGACCCGGGTCCCACCAAGAGCTGTTGTAGAGACTGCTCCTGACAAATGGGCTGTTCGGTTTTTTAAGCAACATTTTGGAATGTATTTGAGAGGCACAGAGTAGAGAGCGCACACCCACACTCACGTGAGAGAGCTCTCGTCTCCCAGGTCACTCATCAGATGTTTGCCCTGAGCTCGGCTGCAACTGGAGCCAGGAGCTACATTTCAGTTCTCTGACATGGATGGACGACAAGAACCCAATTACTCGAACTATTACTGCTCTCTTCTCAGGATGTTTATGAGCTGGGAGCTGGGGTTGGATGCTGGATCTGGCCCTTGAATTCAGGCCCTCCAGGACGTAGGTTCACCCTAACAACTAGGCTATTCACGTGTTAACATCAACTTCCAGTCTTACACGGCGGACATCTGATACTTCAACTTTGAGGAAGATGGAGCCTCAACACGTGTACATAAAAGTTGCCTTTCACACTTTTCTGAGTATAGAATTCCGTGAGTATTCATTGAGTATGTTTGCATTTATTTGCACAATTTCAGGTCTATTTTTGCTGTTGTGTAAATCTGTTTCAGCTCCATAACTTTGTATTGCCATAATTGTATACAGGCAGGAAGACATACAGGTTCAAGTTTACTTTGTCACTAAGACTGATATATTTCTCTTAAAGCATTGGATTTTCAATAATTGCTTTAAAGAATTCCTGATTACCAGTGAAAAACAAAACAATGTAGCAGTTCCCAGTGGAAAAATGGCCAGGCAGGAATATTACATCAGAGGCAACAATTTTGAATATTTCTTTTAGGGAAGTATTGATTTTAGGAAAAATAAATTCGTGCTTTTCTAGTTTTATAACTATCCAAAAATCAGACTTTGTTGCTGCTCATGTGAACAGCTTCTTAGCATCACCGTGCTTATTGTCACCAAACTTACTGATCGAATTGCCAGGTCAGAGAAGAGGAAGTTGGTAAAAAAAAAAATGTGTTTGCCCACATGTGTGTTCATGTTCTTTGGCTCATGAACATCCTAGGCAATTTTTCAGGAGCTTAAACTTCAGAAATAATTCTGTCTTCTTTTTCTGCCTTCCCACCTTTATCCTGAGCAAACCCACTAGCAAATTCCACGTTGTGTCTTTCTCCAGTGTGCTGGGTCCCACTGCTCTCCATATGTCAGATTCTGTAGTTGTGCAAGCAATCGATAAAGTGTACAGGTTGGGGGGTACTCAGCAGGCTGACTCTGTTCATCGTCTCTCGGAATCCTCTGTCCATGCTTGAAAGTACAGAGGGCTGGACTGAACTTTTGCCAATTCCACACTAACCCTCAGTATTCCTTAGGAATTGTGATCATTTACCAATAATTACCATGTCCAAAATATTGTTTCATGTAGGTTTTTTGTTTTTGCAATATTCTTTAAATGTTATTTCCTCCCTGGATTGAACTGAGATGTGAAAGGCTCAGCAACTGTCCCATGGTTACTCATTAACAAATGACAAATCTGAGATTTAGACTAAAATTGGTCTCTGTTGTTGGTCAATGGTAGACAATTTACAGTTGGAGATAAGTGAGGAGAAGGGAAACAGAAAGTCCACAACAGTTTCTCTTTTCCTTCTGCAACCCATCTTTGTGTAAGTTAGCACTTCAATGCAGGCAAGTTAAGTTAGGGCTAGTCATCTATCCTTAGCAGGCAGGGAACTCTGTATGCCTCAAAGTAGACTGGCCTGCAGGAATTGAGCTTGTGTCAACCTCTGGTAGCTTTCTGTGCAGTGTTTCCAAAGAAGAGATGAAGAGCAGCAAATTAAGCTAAAAATAGGTTACATTTTGTATTCCTTGTAGTTGTATGCGTTTGTATCTGTGTTTTGAAAACTATTGTTAGTCTGAGCATAAATAGGAGTTTGCCTTCTGGCTGGCATGTGGATTAGAGCTTTTCAGATACATAGTTTCACACGTGGAGATAAATGCTAATGTTTATCCAACTCATAGGGGAGATATTAGACCAATAGTTTGTATTGTTCACTGAGACACATTTCTAGTATCAGTCAGGTAACTCAGGGATATGTGTTTTCATTACTAACAAAGAGAGGAATTCCCTCCATCGTGGAAAACTGCATTTAAACATAGCCTGAGAACCGTAAGAGTTGATCATTGGAAGCACATGCAAATACTAAGCTCCATGACTTTTTAAAAGTAGGGAGGGACAAGAGGCCTGGGGAGGTGGATATTTCCTCTGCAGTTGGAGATGTGAGCCAAAGTGGGACCGAGTAACCCCACTTAACCTAGCGAACCTTCTTAGCTAAATGTGGTATTAGCTTTTCAGGGAATACTCCCTGCTCTGCTGGAAGAAGAGTTGTCATTTTGTGCTAGTGGACTGTCATTTTGTCATCTGCTAGATGAAAGAGGTGAGGACACAGAATTAACTTTGATGACCAAATACAATTTTTTTGGGCATGTAAATGTATAACCCCTGTTAGGAAAAAAGAAAAAAAAAAGCAGAGAATATAAGGCTTTTTAAAGATTGGTAAATCATTTTCTTTTTAAATGAAATGTAATTTGGCTGCATGAAATATGAACAGCAATTAAATGCAGTCTGTGGGCCTTCCATACTTAAAAGAGCTTTTTTTATTAAAAGAAAGAAAGAAAGGAAGAAAGAAAAAAGAAGAAGAAGAAAAGAAAAAAAAAACCCAGAGTACTCACCTCAGACAGGCCAATTACCCAAGAATGATGAAGTCGAGAGGAAAGTCGCTAAATTTCTTTACTTGAGTGATCACAACCCCAGCCCATGATTAGTCCCTGGGCACCAGCGGGGATGTGATGGGGACACTGCATTGGAAGACTTCAAATAGTCATTTCCTTGGTTAAAATAAAATCTGACTGCACTAAATAGACAGTTTTTAATCTCAACTGGACATCTGAAGATTTCTCAAGCTGTTGTTGGCTGCAGCAGAAACAAATTTTTCTGCTTTGTTGATTAAACCAGTGGTCTCCACTATTGCTTATCGGTCTGCAAGGAGCTGTTCTTTTTAATTAAAAGTGAGCCACCACGAGAGAACAATTAACAGCTAGTAATTACTGTGCTCTTCAGAACGGCAACATTTTGCCTTTCATTCCAATTATATAATGGACAAGTGGCTTTTGATCTTCAAATTAGTGAGCTCTTGTCCTCCCCGTCTCCCTGTCCTCCCTGTCTGGAAGCAGAACTGGCAGGTTAATGATGGCCTGTAGGGGCACTCTTGCCTCCGACTGAGGTGACGGATGGGCAGCTGTGAGAAGCCTTGAGAAGCCTCCCGCCACTGCGCAAGCCCCTTCTGACAAACACGAGCAAAGAGTGCTTATTGCTCTAGGCGTCTGGTGTAGGTCCAGACCAGCCCCACCTTTGGGCTCCAAAGATTTGCCCTTTGCTCCTGTCCTCTAGGGTTTAAGACCTGGGAAACCGAATCCTTCGTCTCTGCCGCTTGAAGTTCTGGCGATTGCATGTACAGCATGGTAGCTATAATTAATAATCCTTATTATATATTTGTAATTTGTTCAGAGGGTGGATCTTCAGTTTTCTTGCACACGTAATACAGTTACTCTGTAAGGTGATTGGACGACCTGGTTCATTGTATAGTTATTGTTAACCAGTTTGAGAACAGTAATGATTTCACAATGTGCGAGTATATCAAAATGTCAAATTGTGAATATTAAATGGATATAATTTGTGTTCAGCAGTGATATTCCACTAAAACTGAAGAACCATGGAAAACTTAGACCATGTGGTGACTTGGTACGCTTATGGAAATGCTACCAAATGCCACATCATGGCAACAAAATATACCTGCTGTAGCGTTAGAGAAATAGTTTGACTATTTAAATATATTTTAACAAACTTGAGCATTCTAGTTATCATAAACTTTGAATACAGTGGGCCCTTAATTGCCAGTAGTATACGAGAAATGGACGCTGTGTTTACTGCCGGATCTGTCGTCAGCAGTGAGTCGTAGGCACAGGACTCTGGGCATTTCTGTTTCTCTGTTTTCGTGCAGCAACATAGGGAGAGTTGCATGTTACAGGCTGCCCATGGGTCAGTCGTCAGCAATCCTATGCTGCTGAGCAGCCCCTCAACTAGTCACTAGCTGCAAATGCAAAAATGCCAATGCAATTAGTTTCCAAGTACTGTGTTTCCATGTAATGTGGTCATATTGAGAGTGTGATAGTTGTCATTGCTTAGTGGGGAGTTCTTACATTTTTAAAATGTTAATGAAGATTTACGTATTTGAAAGCATTAAAGAGAGGGAAAAGAAGGGGGAGAAAGAGAGAGAGAGATTTTCAATGTGCTGGTTCACTTCCGAGGTGGCTGCAAAGGCAGGACTGGACCAGGCTGAAGCCAGGACCCAGGAGCTTCTGAGTTTCCCATGTCGGTGGCAAGGGTCCGAACATGCGGGTCATCTGCTGCTGCGTTTCCCAGGCCATTAACAGGGAGCTGGATGGGAAGAGGGGCAGAGAGGAGCAGTGGGGGACCTGAACTGGCACCCAGTTAATGATTTCACCTACTACACCACAATGCCAGTCCCTAATGGGGGTTATTTTACACAATAAAAATTTGTTGTATGAAACCTCTGATTTCTGGCTACACAAAAGTCACATCCCCTCCGTAAGAGAATTACAAACTTTGACCTTGTTGGTTACCTGTCATTGGTGCCCTAACCTAGGCCCTCACATCTTATTTAGGAGCTCAGCTAGCAGACGATAGGGCAGTTGTGTCAGTATGGCCAGACAATAGATGAATCAATGTGAAATTAATTGGCGTTTGTGAATGTGCACTCTGGCTTATGACTCTTTTCAATGGTGTTCACAGAAATAAAATCCAACCGAATTAGAGTTAGCTATAATGGCTACCTGCTTTTTATTTTGAAGAATATAGCAGTTAATGTAGTAGGAAAAATAGGTACACTCACAAATGTCTGAGTCTGTGAGGGGACATGCTCGTTCTTCACTAGGCATTTTACGGACACACGTCCCTGTTGCGTGATTTAGCATGTTCGTAGTCATGCAGCCGCTGTGGAAGTGTGTGTAGCCTAGTAAGACAGAGCCAGTGCCCACCCCAACCCCTCTCAAGAAGTCAAGGCCAGCCACCTGTCTCAGGCTGCACTTCATTCAGTTCAAACCATTTCTTTTGGGAGCCACACGCACATTTTCTCTGAGACCTCTTGGGCAGGGTGTGCCTTCTGGTCTATTTTCAGAGGTGGTTTTACGCTGAAGTCTGTTAGTAACGTGCAGGATTCATTTTTAGGATGACCAGACATGAGGAGACTCACTGTATAGCTTAACGCAATTGATACTACTACAAGACAATATTCACCATCATGTCTCGTTTGTGCCATGGTCTGTATTACAGTGCTACTAGATGCTGATTTGAAATCTCACATTTCTTCTTGCCAATACAAATACCATGTATTTTGCCCATGAACTGGAGTTTTGGATCCAGATGGATAGACAAAAGAGACTTAAGTGTGTCTCTTTTTATTAACTGTTAAAGTTTTAAAGAAATATTGCATGTACCTATTTTTGCATTCATTGTTGGATTGTGCAGGTTTTGTGAAGGGTAGCATATTGAGTTTGAGACGAACAGCTGTTAAAACAGAAAGTTTGCTTTCGGTAAGGTAAATATCTTGAAGTGTAATGTAGCAGAAAGATGAGTCTAGGGGAGGAAGTGAAGGTTTCTTTCTGCTTGTAACCTTAAAAGAAAGATTTCTGTACTTTGTCATAATTCAAGACTTTTCTGGCTCAAGTCATTGCATTAAATGAGGGTAAGTATTATATAATATTATATAAGTAAGTATTATATAATATATAATATTTTCAATCATTGTAGTATTCAGTATCTCTGTTGTATTATAGATATCATATGATCTTCCAGTTTCTGAAGATAAAGTTAGTTTGTTTATTATGATATATTCAATGCTACTCATCACAAAGGCTTTAGGAGTCCAAGAGAGCAAGGTATCTTGCGTTATTCTGTGTATGGTTTCGTAGAGGGTGTTTGGCACTCACGGAAGGAATAAGGGCCTCAGATTGTAGCTTGTTTGTTATTCAGTATGTGAACTTGGTCAAGTTACTGACTATCTCTAAGTCCTTGTTCTCTCACTTCAGTCATTGGACATTGTCCTTGCATGCTGTTGTGAGGATCTAACAGTGCCTGTGTGTGCACAGACGCTTGCTCACACCTGCGTATTTCTGTCGATGCATTGGCACTTAGTAAGTGCTTCTGGAATGGTGGTCGCTGCTGCCATGTGCTTTCACTTTCCTTCATGTGCCGTTTCAATCCAGGAGAGCAGTGTTTGGGACATCGGTCACTAGTGGGCACTGATAACCAAGTGTTTAAAGTACACATTATAGTTACAGGTTTGTCCTTACACATGAAAATGTTGCTGTAGGAAGTAAATGTCATTTATCTAAAAGTCCTATAATCGTACTATGGCTCCCTAAAATTAGATTGTATTTCTTTTTCTCCTGAAAGGAAATTACTCATGCAATGTTGTTAACCTTTAGAAACCATTCTCACCACAGGAAAATCACGCTCCGTACTTGATTTCTATGCATAGGGTCATTGTTACCGTGTGTCTGAGTGGAAAGTACACAGAATGCAGTTTGAGATCATGACTCTCACTTGCAGAGCAACCCTGAAAAATCAGTTGACATTTCTGCATTTAGTATGTAAAAGGGTGTTGTAGTGTGCAGGAACTGACTCTGCAGGCTTAGGCAAGAGCATGCTTATTGGCACGGGACAGGCAGGACACAGACTGAACAAGGGCTGGCCATCCAGTTTGGAAATGGAGTAGTCCAGACATCTCCCAGGGGTCGGGCGGGGTGCAAGAGGCTGATTTGGACTCCATCAGGGAGGGAAGACCTCTGGAGGTCTTCAGTGTTGTTATTCTCCCATGGGAGTGTTGGACTCACAGGAATAGCTTCACTGGCTGGCCTAGCATGGCTAACATGCCAACTTCTAGAAGACAGGCTACTGATTCCAGTAACTGCCTGCATCACACAAGCAAAATGTAAATCCTCAAAAGGAAGTCAAACACTGTATGAAAAGGAAGTAGATCTTGGGCTGCAAAAAAACAATAGCTGTCAACCACAATGAGGGTCATAAATAATGCTGGTTTTCCCACAATTTGTGAACATTATATTATATGACGTATGTGGCAACACTAAACAAAGACCAATGCTCTGGGTTCCATCTTTCTTATCAGTTACCCCTCAGGGATTGAGGCCAGTATAATCAGTTACTACAGAACTTGAGTGTATAAGTGGTTGACCAATCACATTTTGTATTTGCTTCAGGCAAGAATTTTATCCTCAAAGAGAATTACGTATGTTTTTATAAAGCTTGAGTGTAACTATAGATATCAGTTTTTCCAATTAAGATATTTAACTCATTATTTTTAAAAATTTATTCTTTACTTGAGGATCACAAAAGCAATTTTGCTAACCCAAGAGGGAACCAAAGGACCTATCCCAAATCAATAAATTATTTGTTAGATTTTAAACAATGATACTTTATGAATGACTAACCTAATCATTAAAAGTCTTGTCAATGGCATGAATTGGAATGTTATGTTGTGAATAATACATACACTTACTGAAACAGATACAATAATAAAATCTGTAAAATAACAGTTACGCTTTTTCATTTGCAATGAATATCCCAGAACTGAGTAAAAGCAAACATGACTTAGTTGGTTTTTGTTTCAATTTTTGTTATTGTTTAATTGATGAGGATAAAAATACATACAATCTCAGTTTAGTTTGAATATAACATTCTTTACATACATTTCTTAAGAATGTTAAAGAGCTGTATTTTCATTCTGGTCTTTAGTCCTGGTAATACAATAAAAAAATGAGATATAGGAAATGAGAAGTCCGTTATTTGTTGTATCACACAGAATCATGCAGAATGGGTTCGTCCATACACTGACATGCTTGACTCAGCCCAGGCATGCGTACTGAAACTCTAAGTAAACCTCAGGATTAGTAACTAATAACTGGAAATAGGAGAATAGCACATTGATTTAGGTGTTTTTATAAAATCTGGAGTGGCCTGTGGACACAAGTGCTTAGAAAGGGACCTAGAAATGTAGGTCTGTCCTGCAGATCGCCTGGACAAATACACTGAGTTTATGAAAGTGTGGAAAACAATAACATTTAACTTAATTTCTACCTTAATTAGGAACAAACTGATTTTACTTAAATTCGCAAAACTTCTCTTTAGCCCTATTGTGCTTCGTTGTTTTAACAAGTCTTTTCATGTATCAGTGCGAGAGGTTAGTTTATATAACCAGATTTATTGCTAGTGTTAAATCAGCAATATGCTGTGTACACTTGTGTATTTAGGCAGATAACTGCCCAACTATCCAATATGTTAAAACTGCTTTTGTATTGGAAGAATTACTAGGATTTTGAAAGCATTCTTTAAAATTCAATACTTTTAATTAAATAATTAAGTGATTAAATCATTATAAGATGGATGGATTCATTGTACAACACTTGGTTTGTTTGATCATAACCAAAACAAAATATTTTTGTACAAAGTATCACAAAGTTTCTAAAATAAAATGTCACCCATTTTTATGTCACTAAGAAACAAGTGCCATTATTATTTTGAAGTATTTAAAATTCTAATATTGAATGAAGATTTTCTTTCTATATGCAGTTTTCAAATACAATTGTGTCTGTTAATAAATGAACAGATGTCATCTGTATTTTTATTCAGAGACTGCCTAATTAATACATGATTGGAGCTCTTTAGAGGATGATTCTATAAAGGCCATCATACTTAGAAGAGATAAAGAAGTAGGTGCCCATCCGATTACTCGATTCAAGGGACTCATGGAATGCCTAGCCAAATTTCATCAGTGGCTTTAAAAATATTATTTAATTTTATTTATTTATTTAGGGAACACACACACACGGATATAGTGATAAAAAGAGAGAGCAGTTCTATGTGGTTCATCCCCAAACGGCAGCAAAGGCCATGATTCAAAGCAGGAGTCAGGAATGCAGTGTAGGTCTCCCACAGTTAGCAAGAATTCACTTAGCTGAGCCATCGCTGTGGCTTGCCGGGGTCTGCATGAAAAGGCAGCTGGAATTCGAAGTTAGAACTGGGCTTTAAGTTCAAGTATTCCAGTGTTGGACACAGATATCTTCATTGTTAGGCCAAACATCATTTGAATTCATTTTTAAATTCCATTTTCCGCCACCCTTCTGAAGCATCCCTATATTTTATTCCTGTTTTCTGCTGCCGATTACCTTGAACACAGTCATCATTTCTACATTTTGATTAAATGCTTAGAGATACTGTTTTCCTCCCATGAAAGACAAGAACATTTGCACATTTTCCTTTGAATCTCTTTCATGCTCTGCCATCAATGTCATTTTCTTTATAACTTTAAAGAATTTTAGATCTACCCTCTGAGTCATTACTTTATAAGACGTCCTGTTTTTCTGATTTATTTGTTCCCCAGTGGTTTTTTTTTTCATCCCTTTGTTTGCTTGCTTTCCAAGATGAGGCATATTTTTCGTATTTCTTTCGGAAATGGCTCATGGATAGTTGCTTGTCTGAAGTTCTTTGAGTTCACAAACACCATTCTTTCGCCTTCTCTCTTGACTGATGGTTTACCTGCAGATAGAATTCTGGCCCGGTTATTTCATGTTGACACTTTAAAAAGATTTCTTCATTGTCCTCAGCAGCTCTGGTTGTTGGGGAGAACAATTTCATCATTCTGATCACTCCTATAGGGAGCCTTTCTCTCTCCGGAAATTTTTACATATTTTCTCTTTATGCTTAATCTTTTGAAATTTCACCAAAGTATCTCTATGGTTGCACTTTTTCTGATAGCTTTTAGGAGTCTATCAAATGTACATGTCTTTTCAAAGTTTATCACTACTGTTCTCTCCTTCTGGCATAGAGACGTATACATATAAATGTGCAAACAATTGCATTTGGGTTTTGTGATATTTTTATGCTGCATTAACTTAGTTTTAGGGACCCAGTGTTGTGGCGTAGCCAGGTTGAGTCTCTGCTTGTAATGCAAGCATCTCTCATGGGTGCTGGTGTAAGTACTGACAGCTCCACTTTCCACCCAGCTCCTGGCCAAGGTACCTGGGAAAGTAGCTAAAGATGGCCCGAGGGCATGTGCCCCTGCACCAGTGTGAGAGACCCGGAAGAAGCTGCAGGCGCCAAGTGTTGGCTTGTTTCAGCCCCTGGTGTTGTGGACTTTTGGCAAGAGAACCAGTACATGGCTGGAAGATATATATATCTTTATAATTATATAAATTGTTCTTCAATACTCTTATTTTTTGTATGTTCTATGGAATTTGTTTAGTTTCATCATCAAATTTACCAATTTTTTCTTCGACTCTATCCAGTTTACTTACACATTAGATTTGTTTTATTTCAATACTTTCCATTTCAAGAGTTGCACCTTGCCCTTTTTCCAAACTATTGTTCTGCTTTATAAGTTTCATTGATGATAGTCTTCTTTTTTTAATCTTTGAGAGTTTTACATGGCATTATTTTGAAAATCCTTTTCAGATTGCTCAGTGATTTCCAGTTCCTTGCATAGGTTCTCAGTTCTGTTGGGTTAATTGCTCGTCTTTTGCAGTGCCGATTGATTGATTTGTTAAGAGCGCAGCTTGCATGAGAAATGTTTCAGTGTCTCTCTCCCGGCGTAGCAATTCAGCACTGGCCGCAGTTCCACCGGGCTTATGATAGTGTGGCGAGAACTCTTACCCCTCTGTTCAGTGGCTGGCAGTGCAGGTGCAGGCATGACTTCTGAAGGATGCTTAGGGCACACGTGGGGCTTGCTCAGGCCTTTGTGAATCTGAAAACCAAAACTTAGCATTCATTTCTGGCCCTATCATTCAGATTCTTTATGTAGATTTCCTTTTACGGTACATGGAAGACTTTTCTTGCTTGCTTTTGGTAGGACTGTATTTTTAAGTGCTTTAAAGATTGTTATCTATTACATCTCATTCTTTTAACAGGGAATTTTGTCATGTCTCTATACTGCGATTTTGATCTGTTATCTTTGATGGGATTTACAAGTAAGTTTTATCCTAGGTAGACATTTTTTTCACAGATAAATGTTTTGAAACATTTATTTTTGTTGGCAAGGTAGATTTATAGAGAGTAAAGAGAAACAGAGACATATCCTCCATGTGCTGGTTCATTCCCCAAATGGCTACAGTGCTGGAGGTGAGCAAGTCTGAAATCAGGAGCTGGGAACCTCTTCTTGGTTTCCCAAATGCAATATGGTCCCAAGGATAGGGCCATCCTCTACAGTTTTCCAGGCCATAATCAAAGAACTGGATCAGATATGAAGCCAGGACATAAGCAGGTGCTCCAGTGGGATACTGGTGCTTGCAAGCAGCAGATTAATCTGTTAAGCCACTGTGCTAGCCCCAAGATAAATAAGTTTTACTTTATAATTCAGAGTATGAAATATTCAAATTATATTTCACTGTTATGGAAGAATTTAGAATATTGGGACAAGGTGTATATTTCATCATACTGAACTTCCTTTTTTTTTTTTTTTTTAAAAAAAAGGTTTATCTGTTTATTTGAAAGTTAGGGTTGCAGAGAGACAAATCTTCCATCTGCTGGTTCACTCCCCAAATGGATACAACAGCGAAGGCTGGACCTGGCTGAAGTCAGGGGCCTTTAACTTCTCCAGGTCTTCCTATACGGTTGTAAGGGCTCAAGCACTGAGGCAATCTTCCACTGCTTCTCCTAGGCCATGAGCAGGGAGCTGGGTCACAAGTGGAGCAGCCGGGACTGGAACTGCCAATGCAGATGACGGCTTTACCTGATACGCCATGACACTGGCACAGCCCCGCCCCCGAATGGTCAGTGCTCCTTGGAGCAAATGAAGAATAGATAGAGAGAACATTAATAATCCTGTAAGTAATAGAAAGAAAAGAAGAATGTAGATGAAGTCTGAAGGAGTTCTAGAGAGCAGAAGGTGTAATAAAAGTGGACCTGATTTTTAAACATGTAATTCAAATGTTTCTGAGGTTGCAAATAGAATATATTGGGAACGTTTATTTAAGAAACCAAAGCAAGCCAAACTTTCTTTTGGACTGTACTCAGCAAGTAGCAAGTCAGTTGCTAGACTACATATGGGATTGTTGTAGTGATTCATTCAGCAAATATATTGGCCTCACATGAATTGAACTTTATTTAGAGATAAACGGGAACTATCGGAGTGTCTGAAATGTGAATAGACATCGTCACAGTTGTGCTTTAGGATGCTTAACTTGGCAAAGGTATGAAAGATGAAAGAAAGAAACCCTTAAGAACTGGATAGCTAGTTAGTGGGCTATGGACAATGAAACATCGGCAGAAGAGATGATATGGCTCAGGTTTAGGTTGAAGCCATAGGCCAGGAAGGCTCAGCAAGACTTGATTGCTGACAATATGAAGGCAAGAGAATAAAATATGTATGAATGAAAGTAAATTGTTGCCATGAAAAAAAAATCCCAAAATCAGATGTAAGAGATTAAGAAAATAATATGACAAAAATGTTTAGAATGTCTGGGCAATGGTGGCAGTGAATGGGGTAATAGCGTAGTTGGAATGGATGGAGGACCAACGCTTTCTTAGAGTCTACGCAGGATGGATTATTTCATGGATGTTGTCTATTCTGTGGGAATCCAAAAGGAAGGGTTTCAGGAGTCATCACAGTTGTTTGTAAATATTTATTCATCATAGCTTTATGTTTAGAAAATAGAATTGAAAATATCAAAAGCGTCCTTATGATTGTTGCATGATTTGGGTTTTCCACAGAAGTTCAACCAGAAGTCAGCTTGGGATCTTGGGAATGAACCAAGACCTGGAAATGCTTGACCCAGCCAAGTAAGGGAGGCTTTCTGATGGAGATGGAATCAGATCCTGATGAAAGAATTTCAAGTCATTGCAGGGTTATCTCCAGCCAGAGCGGGAAATGGCCAGTCAGGAAAAGTAGCTGGCACAAGAAGCCAGGGCAGCAGCTTGCTGATAACCCTTGCGAAGAGTGGCTCTCATTTTAAGGAAGCAGTGGAATTGGCTTCCTGCACAAACACATTAATTTGACAATTCACTTGATCTCAAATGAGGTATGGATAATGGTGATCCATTAAAAAAAAAAAGAAAAAAAACCAGGCAGTTATAGAAAATCTGAGGAAATCCCTCTTTTAGGTTACAAACACCACACATGTTTTAAAACTAAAGCTCTCAGCCAAAGGATAATAATAATTTCCATATGCACATGGGGTTGTAAGATGGGATCTATTTCCAGAGATGAGTGTGTACGTTTCTTCCAGGGAATCTCTAAGTCCTATACATGGCCAGTGGCTCTCCACTGCCTTCCAGTTAACTGCAGATTCCTCACGTGAGTTTGTCACTGTCCACTGCAGTGTTTTCTCTGCTCCCTGCTCTACGTAACCACTGGATTTTGTCTACTTTGAGTTGGCTCCCGTATCCTAATGCATCGCCACAGAGATGGCCTCGTGTCTTTCTGCTGGCTTCCCACGCTCGTGACTTGCTGGAGTCAGCTTCTTTTCTGGCAGTGTCGCTGTGCTTCCTGCGTGTCTGGTGCTGTTTGAAGGCTCTGCCTGGATGGCTCCTCGAATTCTCACCTCAGATCCTCAGAGGGGAGGGGAAGAGGACCAACTTGGTAAATTTGAAACTTTCAGTGACCAATCGTCATCTCTGTGCCAAGCTGCCTTCCAGAAATACCACCTGCTTACTGACTTTGAAATGGTGGGAACTGAATCATTGAATCAAAGCTTTGACTGTAACAATAGTCATTCAGATTAACGGTACTGAAAAACCATCGAGAGAATGAATTTTGGAGAAATGATGGTTACAGCCTAATCTCTCCATTTCTCTTTGGTGCTTTAAGCAGTATGTCTTTGCAATTTAAAGAGCTATTTTTACCCAAGCAACAACCACCTTTTGGAAAATGGTGTCTTTTCTTTCCAGGTACATGAAAGAACCAGGCGTAGGTTGACAGACGTCTCTTTGTGCAAAGTGTAGACTCTAATTGGAGGATACAATCATGTGCTGTGTTTTGAAATAATTGTGAAGGTACCAACACTTAAATGAATGTATTGTTTGTGTAGAAATCTCCCATAAATGGGATTGTCTGCTTCCCCATCCTTCCTGTCCCTCTACCCTCCCCCATGTACATTGATAGTTTGTTGTGAAGAGGCTCTATCTTTTCCACCACTCAGGCTTATCAGAGCTATAAACTGGTCACATAATTCACAGACGCTTAAAGACACATGGAGAAACTGGATAGGGTCCAAAGGAGAGCAATGAAAATGATTAACAGCACTGATGAAAAAAGATGAATGGAGTCAGGATTACAGGTATTGAGAGCGGTTCGAGGTGACGTCATCACGGGCCTCAACTAGAGAAGGACTATCAAGAGAAGCATGGGGACTGTCTTCTACAAGCATTTCAAAGGACAAAAGGGACTGAGCCACAATGGGAAGGACCTAATCCAGATGTGACTTTCAAACAGGATTGTCCTCTGTCCTCACTGTTGCCATTTATTGATTCTATTCCTTTCCTCAAATCGTCATTATTGATTTCTAATGAGATGGCTAAAAGTGAATGCCACCAATGTGGAATAAATCAGTGTTGAAGAAAGTCTTTGGCGAGTAACATGGGGAGCTTTTCAAAAATACAGAAGCCCTGGGACCCCTCACTAGCCCATACATGCTGCTTCAAGAGGTGGTGCTTAATTGCTTGCTAGATACAGGTTAAAGCAGGAAGATGAAATGGCGTATGATAAAACCTCCTTGATGAGTGTATTCAAGAACTTAAAGGGAAAGGAGTGAGAAACAAAGAGAGGTTTCCCATGCACTGGTTCACTCCCCAGATACCTACAGCAGGCTAAGGTTAGAGATAGGAACTTACCCTGGATCTCCCCTATGGGTGGCAGGAACCCAAGCCCTTGAGCCATTGTTGTGCCTCCCAGTGTCTATGTTGGCAGGAAGCTGGCTCAGAAGTGGAAACAGCACTGGGAGCCAGCCACTTCCAATGTGGAATGTGGGCATTCCAAGAGATGTGTTATTCACTGTGCCAAACACCCACCGCTAGCTGGTCATTTTAATTGGCTAAGAAGTAATGTGTGTTCATTTTTATCTTTGAGAATGTATTGAAAAAAAAGTTTTTGAATCTGTCCCCTGCTTTGTGTCTTCAATAATTAGAACTGTGGTATCCAACTTTATAGAATGCATTTTTGTAAGTCAGTGTAGCTTGGAAAAGCATAAGGGAAAGAGGGGCTGACCCTGTGGTACAGTAGGCTAAACTTCTGCCTGTGGTATTGACATCACACATGGACACTGGAGCATGTCGCAACTGCTTCATTTTCTTCTTTTTTTAAAGATTTATTTTATTTTTATTCGAAAGTCAGATATATAGAGAGGAAGATTGTCTGTCTGACGATTCACTCCCCAAGTGGGTACAATGGTCAGTGCTGCTCCGATCAGAAGCCAGGAACCAGTAGCCTCTTCCAGGTCTCCCACACTGGTGCAGGGTCCCTAGGCTTTGGGGCATGCTCAACTGCTTTCCCAGGCCACAAGCTGCGAACTGGTTGGGAAGTGGAGCTGCTGGGATTAGAACCGGCACCTATATGGGATCCAGTGAGTGCAAGGCAAAGACTTTAGCTGCTAGGCTGCCAGGTCCAGCTGCTTCACTTTTTGTCCCACTCCCTGCTTTTGGCCTGGGAAAACAGCAGAAGATGTCCCAAGTTGTTGGGCCCTTACACCCATGTCGGAGACCTGGAGGAATCTGTGGGTCCCCAGGCTCAGATTGGCTCACCTCTGGTTGTTGTGGCTTTTGGGGGAGTGGACCTGTGGATGGAATATTCGTTTTTCCTCTCTGTCTCTCCTCTTTGTAACTCTGATTTGCAAATAAAAAAATAAGTCCTAAAATATAGGAATAAGGAAAAGAGCAGGTTTAGTTGTTGGAGATGATGTTGTCACTGAGAACTACAGAGGAGACACTGATGGCATCAGCTGTCAATGTGTTAGGGTCGTTCTGAGGATGTCCCCTTCAAAAACACACTATTGAAAATCACAGGAGCAAAAATAGTTAACATTAAAAATATTCCCCTGGAAGATTAAAAACTGATCCCAGCACTGCTTTTGAATTTTAACATGGAGGAAATAAAACCTGAAACAGTCGGGGAGATGGTGGTTATAGTTACATTGACATGTTCTGAAAATGCCGCACAATCGTAGCAAGCATTTTTTTCTCAAAATATCCCTGTGTTTGCTCCATCTCAAATTTCATACCTGCCATCAAAGACGATTGCTTCTTAAATCTGTGTTCTTTCCTACAGTTTAAGGGTATTGGTACTTTGATTAATTTAACCACATGTTACTGTCAGGTTGAACACATTCATCTTCGGTTTCAAAATATATACTCGTCAATCTCTCGCTGGTTCCTTCCCTGCAGGCCCTATTTCATCACATTTACCGAGACCCTCTCCCGCCTGTCTTTATCTTGTTAGCCTTTCAGCAGCTTAAGTTGAATCTTCATTCTTTCATTCTTGCTGTCACACTGCCTTTAACATGCTCTCATTTCCCTATTCAAAAGATGTCATGGCTGCTACAGTTTCACTCAGTATTACACATGAGTCAAACATTACTACAGATGAAATCGTTTTCTGTCAAAGAAGCTTTAGTTATTGAGTACATACATATTCTGTAAGCTTATTTTATTTATCTGAAAGAGAGAGAGGGAGAGTGAAAGGGCAGTTAAGAGATCTCTGAGCTAGAAGCTCAGTCGATGTCTCCCACACAGGTGGTGAAGACCCATCTACGGAGCATCACATCTTCCAAGATGCACCTTAGTGGAGAAGCTGGACTCGAGTGGGTAGGCACGCACTGTGGTAGGGCAGGTGAATGTCCTAAGTGACATGTTGGCTGCTACTCTGAACACCCAGTTCGTGCCGTATTTTTGGTCAAGTGTGTGAGACAATGTTCAAAGCAGAGTGAGGAGTCATCACCAGATTCCCAGGGAACTGTGAAGTGAGGGAGGCATCTCTGTGGCTTGGCTCCCGCTGGGCACTCTCCTGGCTGCCTTGGAAAGGAGAGGCACCTTTCAGATCTTGCACAAGATTGAAAGTTTAAGTATTCATTTCAAAGATAAGGAAAAGAGAGCATCCACTGTTGCACAGATACTTAGAAGCAGTTTTTTTTAAAAGCATGCTAATTGAGCAAATAAACGATAGCTTACAACTTAGCTAAGCTCTGTTTTTGAGCCTAGAACTTGGGACCCAGCAAATACTCCAAAGTCTTTTTGGATAAGCAAATGAAATATGGATTTGCTAAGGTTTTGGTGCTTGGACTGCAAGACTGCACATTATTCTGACTATAGCTTTCTCTTCTACTTAAATAAGAGACATGTAGGTTTCTGTTCCTAAATACAGGCTAATTTTAGGGTTTATCCACTTAATTTCCATTTATCCAACAATAATACTATTGACAGTGTTATATCATAATGATATGAAACACATATATACTAAATAAGTGAGTGTTTAACTCTTTTACATCCCATTGTGATTGTAAGTGCATATCACACTACTTAGTTTGTATTTCTTACTAAATTTGAAAACACATTAAGGCATAGATTTTACAGATGAGTGAGGACAGAAATTCCACAACCTGCCTTCTGGAGGTGACATATCTTGAATTTGGACATAAGAATGAAACCAAAAGTGACCCACTGGTTCAACAGGTTGTATTGTCACACAACTGACTTGGCTAGTGCTATTTCTGAGTTGATTGAGTTGGCCGTATTTTGTTTTCACAAAGCAGTAGTTCTTTCTTATTGCTCAACTTTCCCTCACCCACACTTGCTGCAAAATCCAAGCAACCTCACCTCTTTCCACATTATTTACTGGATTTTCCTGTCAAACTCTTCTTCAAAGTCAGTAGGGTCATGGCACTGACCCCAGGAAGCTGGATGTGTGTCTCTGTGGAACAAAACTCTGAGGACATTATTAACGTGTCACACTTTGGAAGAGTAAAAGCATTTACTACTCCCAAATAAAAGTGCTTTTCTAATGTGTAAGTAGTGTCTGCATATTTCACTGAGTTCAACAAACTAAGCAAGGCAAAGTGTAGCAAGAATGAATGGAATCATGTTACCTCTTGAACTAGCAAAACCAAGACAAAACCAAAAACCCAATAGACAAATGTGATGGTGTGATGTGATTTAGGGCCTATAGAACATTTCATCTTGGACAGTCCACGTTTCTTGCTGAAACCTGAAACTGGCAGGAGTAACGAGGAAAACAAAAATTCATCATTTAATCCCAGAAGTCTACTTGAAGCTGATACACATGTCTTTATTCCTAAGCCAGTTTTGTTGGTGATCTGGAATCTGGTATTGCAAGTGCATTGCTGAGAGAGGTGATTGCTGATCATTGGTTCATGGTTTCCATGTAGTCTATTGGGACGTTTTTACTGTTCTGATACAAAGCGAGAAAGATGAGTTAACTATTTTTCATGAAGTTGAATTGATTACACCTAAAAGACTAGAGTTTATTCTGAGATTCTGCTTATTTTCTGATTAATCTGTACTGCCAAAATCCCAACACATTTTTTCAGTGTTCTGAAGGCTGCCTCTGTTGTTCATGAATTTGCAGCCTTCTGAGAATTGCTTGAGCCTCTTCTGCTTTTCTGTGTCACAAGCGGGGCAGCACTGAGCGTGTTGCTGGGGTTTCTCATGCTGAATAATTACCTTGAGTTGAAATAGCCAGCTAATACCAGCTCGCACGGACTGTACTTTTACACTTCAGATGAAAGTGGCTAAGTTTCTGTTTTCCCTGAATGTCCCCTCATCTGCCTCAGTCCAGTACATACCATTGTCATGGCTGAAAAGCACACAAGGTCTAGTTTTAATCTTTATCTTTAATTAACGAAGATGAAGGTTTTTTCATGATTTTGGCTAGATAGGTTTCATGTATATGGATTCTGTGGCCTCGTCCTTGTGGGTATATTCTGTTTAGCTTCATTCAGTGCTAATTCCTTGTCTCTTCTATGTTCTTTTCAAGTGCAAATCTGTGAGCTTGCCCTGTACTGTGTTCATGGTGATCTTTGCCGGCCAACAGCCTCTATTTTTGAAGCTATGGCTATTTCATTGTGTGCTTTCGTGTGTGCCTCCTTCCGTGCATGACTGTTCACTCGATTTAGCTTTGTGTATTTAACTGTTCTTTAAAATTTGTCTGTTTAGATAGCTAAGTATGGGTCCAGTTTTGCCCTTTTTTTTGTAGGACTAGGCAAGTGTTCTGGCTCTATTTATCAACCAGTGCATCTCTTGCTCACTAAGTTATGTGGCGTTTCTGTCATACACCAATTTCTCCTCATGTGGGTGTTTCCTTCCAGCTCCTAGTTCTCATCACATTGATGTTAGTAACATGTTTTAAAATTGCTACATCTTTATAGAATTCTTGATATTGAGAAGGCTAGTATTCCCTTCTTCTTCCTCAATATTGGCTCTGTCATTTTGTTCTTCCATATGAATTTTATGGGAAGCATGTGAAGCTCCACCAAAAACTCAGTTACATTTTGATTGAAATCAGCATTGTTTCATTTGATAATTGTTTAAAGCCCTTGCCTGTTTTCCTGTAGGACTATGGCCTTTTAACATTTTGCCTGTTGAACTCTGTATTTGGTAGTCATTAAGCCTCTATTTATGCAAATTAATTAGTGTTATCTCAAACAATAGAAATATAATGTTAAGTTGGAAAAAAATCAGTTTCATGAACCCCTTTCTCAATTCTCTGTAATAGTTTCTGTAAGATTGGGTTGTTGATTGCTTGAGTGTCTGTCAAACCTCCTCTTAAATATTAGGTTGATGTGTTTTGGGAACCAGTCACATAGTCAACATTTTTAATTGTTGTAGTCAGATTAAATCTTTCTTTGTAAGTAGGTCTTAGTGATTTTTCCAGGAAATTATTTTGTATCTAAATTTTCAAAGGTATTGGCATAACGTTCGTTGTTCATTATATGCTCTGAGGTGTAAATCGTGCCAGTGCCCACACGTCCCCTTTTAAACAGCACCTGTTGTCAGTTATGCTGCCTCTCCTTCCGCTTTGTATTAATCCAAAGCTGAAATGTGCTCTGTTTTATTTACTTTATACTTGCTTCTTTTCCTCAAAACATTTTGTTTTTTTCTGTTTTTGTCCCTGAAGTTTGGAATTAAATTGCTGTTTATTGGCTTTCATTTTGTATCACTTCAAATTTTTAATTAATTAAAAAATGCCCAACTGACACATAAAAACAGTACGCGTTATGGAATGCATTGTATAATGTGCAACCAGGAAAGCGCGTCTGTCTGTTTGGACATCAGCACTTTATGAGAACATCCGACCTCCTTTCTGCTAGTTGGGTTTGGTGTTGGAGACACACTAGGTGTGCTGCCTGCAGCTACCTCTAGGCAGCAGGGTACCAGGACATCTCCCTGGCGTATAGCACCACTTGGGATCTGTCCATCACCTCGCTCAGCCTCTGGTCACCACTGTTCCACTCTCACCTTCTTTAAGTCGGCTTTGTCAGATTATACACTTGAGTGAGCTCATGTGGTGCTTGCCTTTCTGTGCCTGGTTTATCGAACTTCGCACAAGCACCTCCTATCCCTCTCATCGGGGCACGTGACAAGATGGTAGCCTTTTGTGGGTGAATAGCATTCCATTGTGCATTTGTCCTGGATTACCCATTTACTGGTGCATGGACATTTAGGCTGTTTTTACTTCTTTGCAGTTGTGAATAGTGTGCAATAAATGTGGGAGAGTACCTATCTTTGATAGAATGATATAAATATTTAAGGTAATACATTTCTTCTAATATTGGTTTAGCTGCTTTCCATAAACTTTGATACATATTAATCTCAATATTATTGATTTAAAATATTTTAAAATTTCCGTCATGGTTTTTCTGTTGGCCCGTATGTTAATATTTTTAAGTTTTCTAAGCATATGGCTTTTGCCGTATGTTTGTTGCTATCTTCTTTTTGCATTGTGCTTTCTTTGCAGCAATATGCGTCAGATTCTCCAAGTGTTTCATATGATATAGAAAAAAACTTTTAGTGCACAGATTTTATTTATGTTCATTCGGTCAGACTATTTTATTCTTGAAAACTTATGTGTTGCTATTAATTTGAAATCTTCTTTATTAATTACTGAAAGGTGTGTTTGTATTTCTTGCTATAATTATGGCTTTGTCAATTTTTTCTTGTAATCTATCTGTTCTTGTTTCATATCTTCACTGATTAAAAGTGTCTAGTAATTCCAAACACTTTATCAGATCATGCTAATGAAGTTTTCCTTTTGCTTTCATTGAAGTAGACTGTGTTTTGTGTTGTTGCCATGGCTTTCTTTTAGTATGTCTCTATTTCCAAACTACACGAGCTGACATTTTTGCATATCTCTCTTGAACAGCATAAAGCTAGATTTTGTTTCTTGAATAGTCTATAATTGTCTTTGATTAATCTCTACCTCTTACAATTAAGTATCTGTGGAGCTTTCTTTTTTATTTTGTATTTACTGTACTTTTCTTCACTTGTTTATTTTTTTTCCTCCCTCGTATTTTCACTTCTTGTAAGATTGGCAGAATTTTGTTTAAGCTTTTTCTTTCTATTTCACCTTTAAAGCATACCATTTGTAACCTTTTAATGAGCTCTGATAAATATTTAATGTAAATACTTACTGAAGGACCACACTACACAATATTTTCCTCCATTCTGAGATGTTCTGCACGTAGAGCACTTGAGACAGGGTTTTCCTTCCTCGCCTTACATACAGGTCACTTCCCAGACTTCCAGCTTCACCTTGGGTCTGTGACGTCGAATGAGTCATCACTGTTAGTGCAGTGAGTACTGATTTCTACACAATATTTGCAACTGGTCTTCTCACAGTGTTCCTTGGATCTGATTTCTTGCTCCTGGGTTCAGTAGAATTCTCCTTAAAGTGTATTTAGTAATCTTTTAGCAACGTTGTGTGAGTTGTACATTCTCTTTGCTTTTGTTCAAAAATGTCTTTATTTCACTCTAAGTTTAATAACAGTTTTGGGGGCTTACAGTGCTGGACTGGCTGTTGTACCTTCCCAGGACACTGAGAATATTATTTCATTTTTAAGTCTTCTATCAATGTTGCTAAGGATTCTGTTGTCAGTTTAGTACAGTTTTTCTTATCAGTTTGCTTTTGATTTTTTCTCTTGGGTTGATTTGCTTTGTCTTGATATTAGCTCATATCTTGATGTTTTTCTTAAAGTGACTGTTTTAAAAATCACTAAGTTTTATGTGGTTAGTTAAAAATATGTCATTAGAAAAATAGTGTATTTTTCTTTCTTTGGATTTTGAATTCTTGTTTTATATTTCTAATAGTTGAAAAACATTTTATAGTCCTATCAGATTTTTCTGTGGATCTACTAGGTTACATCTAACACTATAGGTCCATGTGTCTTGCTTGTACTATGTTGCTATAGTTCTGAATTTTGAACTATGAGCTCATTTTGACAAGGCTTTATCGTGGAGAAACAGTCAAAAATGAGATTATGTCACTGAAATGTGGTATAGGAAAACTTCAAGAAATCCAAGGAAGGTTAATTAAATGTTAAGTTTATTTTGTTTGCAAAATGTTTTTGAAATTGCGTGTAAATGTTTCATAATAGACATTTTACATGAACTTTTTGCAGTTACCTTGTATCACATTTATTTCTGCCTTGAGAGTTGCACGGAATCTGCTTCTCTCTCCATTCTGAGTATAAATCCTGGGGTCTGGCCTGTTTCTCCCTGTGCAATAACCCACAGCAGTAAGTCAGCCTGGTAACTGATCATTCTGAATCCAGAATGGATTTCCTCCATGTATCCTGAGCACTGTTGCCAAAAGGATCTTTCTTGAAGCAGATTGCAATTGCAGTCATGTTTCATGGCTTGCTCTGAAGCCAGAAGACAGGCTCCGAGCACGGAAAAATGTGATTTTTTTCTTCGGGCTTTCTGTCCTTGGCACTCTTCTCTTGCGGATGAGTAACATTCATGTTGGAAAACTTGCAACTGTGGGTAATATCCCATGATCCCATGCACATGCTTTGCTGCTGTTCCAGACACACTGCTTCTTCACAGCCTAGTCCCCTTTGGTGTAGTAAATCTTGATTGATCCCCAAATCTCCAATTAGGCATTTTAGAGAAAAGGATTTCAGGCTCAGGTTCAATATCATTTTGTTATTCTTGTAGTTTTTTCTGAAGAATACTTTTATAAGCAAAGGTGACTTTGTCACTTTGTTTGCTAACCACACCAAATTTAGTAGAACTGTAGAATAGGGTATTTGGGAACTTCAAAAAAGTTTCTGAAAAATGAAATTTTGTGCATTTTTGGAAACCTGTGTATATTAGGGGGGTCTTTAAAATTTTCATGAAAATATGTATCGTATTAATTCATAAATTTAAAAATGCTTATATCAAGAAAAATTTATCTTTTAATCTCATTTTTCATGAATGTCTGGAAACTTCTCTATCTGGAAGAAAATGAATTTCAGCCTCTTTTGAAAACCTTGCAAGTTTGAAAGTCATCTCTAGCAGGAGATTTATTAGCTATGTGTAATACTGTCTGTGGCATTGCCAAATTTTCTTTTGGGAAAAAAAAATAAAGACCGCGCAGCCGATCATGTTGCCTTTCTTAACCAAGATGAGATTTGGGTTCTCATTTCCTTTCATCTTAATTGAGTATTTTTCTCTTGGTTGTCCTGATTTTGAGGTGAGAATGTTCTCAAATTTTCCTCGTGCTTCAGGATTTATTTTATTGATTTATTTGAAAGGGACAGAGAGAGGTTATCAGCATAAGCTGGCACAGGGCCGAGCAGAAGCCGGGAGCCTGGAATTCCTGGCAGGCCTCCACTAGGGTGGCAGCCCCCCGCTAGGGTGGCAGGCCCCCAAGCGCTTGGACCGTCTTTCTCTGCTATTCCAAACACATTAGCAGGAGCGGGGTTGAAAGTAGAACAGCCTGGACTTGAACTTGCACCAATATGTATGCTGGCATTGCAGGCAGCCCTTAGAGAATGTCTCATGTTTAAGAGAAACCTGCATTTTAAAATATTTTCTCAAGTGCAAAGTGGTTAGTTAACACACTAATTGGAATGTTCTGGCTACTACCAAACTTTGAAAGGCAAAGATCGTTATTTTGACCGTGCTTTGATTAAAAGAAATAGCAGGCAAGATCAGAAATGTAGAGTTCTAGGATGGGAATCTGAATCTGATGAGCCGGGCTGTCCCTGGAAGCAAATGACGAATGTTGTCAGTCCACAAATGTAACTCAGTTGTTGTACTATCAAGATCGATGACTCTTCTGATAATGCTACTCTTCAAATATTATAGTGCCTAATAGAAAATAAAAAATGCCACAACTGGATATGAAACATCCATCTACTATCAGTTACTTTTGCCTTGTTAGTTGAGATGTCTCTATCTCATAAAACTTGAATTTATCCTAAATTTACTGTGTAAAAATTTTCACTCTAAACTTTCCTTGAGTTATTTATATGAGTCAGTAGCTTTTTACAGCTTGAATGAAAAACTAGGAATTTATGATGCCTAAGTAATTAAAGTGAGGAAAAGCCACCTTTTTGAATGGCAAGGAATATTGAAAAGAAATAAATATCTTTTTACTATTTTATGAAAATATAGTTAATCAGTTGTGCTTTATTCCCTCTCTAATACCATTACCAATCTCCAATCCTTTCTTTTTTTTCAAGTTCTTCTTTGGTTTCTTTTCCAACTCTATTTACTCTGTCTTTCTTGCCTATTTCACTCTTATTTTTCAAATTTCATTTCTGCTGTTATTTTTCCACACATACACACTTTTACATATAGAGAAAATTGGTCAGCTACTACCAGCAAGATTGGAATTTGTCTACAAAGCAAAATGTTGAATTGTGAGGCAAAAGAATTTTTTTTTTTTGTATGTTAGACAAATGTGAACATTTAGAACACAGTAAATACTTTCCTTTATCTGGTATTGATAGATTGCACTTTTACTTTCATTATAAATATGTATGTGTGTGTTTTATATGTACACATATGGATATAGATCCAGTGATTTTTTTTCATCCCACGTATTTATTTGAATGTAAATTGACTTATACAACTACATTGCGCGTGTTAAGTTGTAGTTTTGGCTGCTAGTTGAGTATGCCATGAATTAATAATCATCTGATATTGACTTCAGTTGAGGTGAATACCAAGATTTATTGACCCAAGTGGAAAATATGGACCACTGTGAAACTTCTGTCAATATTTATTTACCTTTACAGGGACAATTAATCTTGATACTCATTGAAACATGAAGTCAATAAATGTATTGTTATGTACTTTTGGAGACTTCCATTAGAAATATTGGCAAGTCCCTGGTTCATGATCATAGATTTAAAAGGCCTATCAATTTTAGTGTTTTGGATATCCGGAGCTAAAACATGCACAATATCACGGTGTTACTCACCAGAAATCAAACATCAGGAGCTTTCTCAGAGCAGTTGATGTGAAGTCCATTTTTTTCTTCAGCTCAGCTGATGCTTTTTTAGGAGATGAACTGCCATGGGCCAGCCAGGGCTGACTGTGATGAGTGGCTTCACCCTAGGAGCAAGGCTGGCAGTGAGTGCCACGGGGGGTGAAGCCCTCGGTGTGTCTTCCTTGTTTATGAGGATGTGGTCTGAGCGCAGCCAGGAGAGTAAGGAGAGGGAGAGGCTTTGCGACTGGGACCATTTGTATATATACAATGGTGGAGGAGAAGGTGAGAAAGATTTTTACTTTACAGTGACTGGAAATGTAATGAAGCACTTGACATGTGTGCGTGAAGTGTGAAGCCTGCGCTGCCAGGGAGAGACCGAGCTTGTTCCCTTTAGTCTATAAATTCCAAACGCAGAACGTGATCGCAAGAACTTTACTGGAAATCTCTTTCCCTATCTCCAAATAATATTAAACAGAACAAACAAAAGCCACCATCGCCTAGTGGAAACAACAACTATTGGGAGCGATAGATCTTTGAGAGGTAGTTATTAGAAGATTGACTCATTCTTAGCTAAGAAGGAAATCTCCTTTTTTCATATTGGAATGGATGAAAAGCTTAAATCTTTCCACGTACATTTCATTGCATGGATGTTTATGCTGACTTGATGTCACAGCAATAAAAGGGTTCCCTGCCTAGGGAAATGTCCTGAAAGTTAGTGAAAAATAATGAAATTTATTTGCACGTACATACACAAACATGTACAATTGCCACCGGCATCACATAACATCTATTTATACTAAAAAATTTAATAGACACTTTATATTTGAGTCATTGTGGAAACTTTTTAAGCTTCATTTTTTGGTCCATCTTAACATTGTCTCAAAATTATAACACCCAACCAAGCATAGCATGCCAAGATATATGATATAACTGAAAGTCATGAACAAGCTAATTTTCATGAAAATTAAAACAGAAGTCAATTTGTGTGAAGTTTTAACTTCACAACTTATTTTTTAAATGTAGATTTTCTGTCACACTGGGTAATGATTTGCTCTTTTCTTGGAAGGGGGTATTCAGTTTCATAAAGTTTAATTTCTTTTTCCTGGTTATAACTAAAACACGTATTCCTATTTTTTTGATTTATGGAATGCAGAAGTCTTAGGAATTTTTGTCATGTGTTGTTAATGATGATAATGAAAAGAAACCAAAATACAATGAAAACAACAAAACCTACAAAATACAACAAACCTCTCCTTTCTACAAAAACAAACCAAAAAAGATGCAGTCAGACATGCAGGCTCATACCCACAAATACGCCCCGTAATTGTCCAGGGATCATCCCCCTTGGAAAGCACAGGCTTTCCGGATTACTCTCAGAAATAGCACATCTCCATCCATGCCCATTTTGAACAACACAACCACCCATTCCTGGTGAACAGGCAGTACTATTACTAACCTACAATAGAAAAAGCAGAGGCATGTGAAAGGCCCCTCCCTATGCTGTGGTTGGTGGACGGGAAGAAACTCTGCTTACCTAGATAAAACCTGAGAGATATGGAGGAAATTACTGAAAAGAAACAAAGTGGGAAGGAGCTGAAGTCAAGGGCAGCAACAGGGTGGAGGAGGAATCGTGAGCCCTGGGCAGAGTAGGTGGGAAAGACATCAGGACGGACAGATTGCAAGGGGCCAGCGTGCTCTCCACATGTTTCTCCCTCTCTTAACATTTGCATTGCTTAATCATTGTTTTGAAAAGTGTGGAGATGGCGAGAGAGAGAAACAGATACTTCCCATCTGCTGATATACTCCCCAGGTGTGTGTCAAGACAAAGCCAGGACTGGAAACTCACTTGGTGTCTCCTGCATGGGCAGAGGGACTGAAGAAACTGAGCCATTACCGGCTGTTTCCCAGGGTGCATGTCGGCAGGAAGCTAGGGTCAGAAGTGGAGCAGGAACTCGGATAAGGGATGCAGGTGTCTCCAGAGATAACCAACCAGCAAGCCAGATGCTTACCTCTATCCATTGTCTAACAAAGATCTTCCCTACCATCCTTCGATATTGAGCTAGTTCTTGCAGAACATATATTACCACATTGATGAAAGCTAGTGGGTAGTGCTCAGAAGTTGGTGAGAAAGGTTAGGATGCAGAGTATGCATAAGGGAGTATAAATAACAATGAAGTCCCTTTGATTAAAATAAAAAGAGCAAAGGATCTTATTTGCCTGAAACAAAAGTGAAATGATTTGAATTCTTAGCATTTCAATTTGTTAGTCTTTGGCAATCTGCATAAGATCTCTGCTTTTTAAGGTTTAAGGTGATGAATACGTTTTGTCAGAAGAGGGTATCAACATGAGAAAAAAAGCCATCATTATTTATGTTGAGAGTAGAAAGCCTTTGAAAGCAGAGTTTCGGATTTGGACCTCTTGGTAGTTTTCTAATATTCGGAATTTATTTGCTCTCTATTTTCCTAGTTAAACATTTTAAAAACTACCCAGCATAGTGCTTGGCAGAGTGAGTGATGGCTTTGGTTGCCTCCCCTCTGTGAAGAGCTCTTTGTGTCCATTAAGGAAACAACTATGGAATTTACAAGACATTGTAGTGCTGACTTAAAAATAATTCTATCATCAGATATGCTGCTTTCAAAATAGTTCCCACAGAATCAGTCCAAAG